>NW_012119265.1:11387068-11395143 GCF_000951035.1 Colobus angolensis palliatus
CAAATATATTATATGTATATCTGTGTGTGTGTGTATGTGTGTGTAGTGGTAGTTAAATAGGACAGGAAAGAGAATTACATAATTTCATTTTCATCTTCCAAAGATGGAAGTCAACAGACAATGACTAAAACTGAAAATTCTCTCCAATAATCATGTAAAAACAAAAAGATAAATGCCACCAAAAAAATGAAAATGATTTGAAAGTCATCTCTGGGAAATGTCTAAAGGCATGAAGATCAAGGAATTTCTATTTTTCAAAATAAATCTTATAGCGCTATTTGGTTCCTTAAACTACATGCATGTGTTACCTCGATCAAAAAATTAAATTTAAAAATCTACAGTCAGATAATCTGAATTACCACACAGATTAAATGAAAAAGAAGGCAGGAGAACCAGAGATGTGGAAAATATTTGAGATTTCCTTCCCTTCTTCTGTGGGCCCTGTGTTCCTTCCTGTTTATCTCAGCTCTGTCTTCCCTGGTATTAGCTATTATCCAAATCCCAGTCACCCCATTTTCTCTGGAAACTTCTCTCTAATGACTGAATAAATTAGCAGTTAGAATTACACAGCACAGAAAGGCTCTGGTTAAACATCAGAAGCCACTGAAATCTCCCCATGAGTAAATGGGCACACTTTTTTCAAATGCTAGTTTCTTTTTCTTTCTTTCTTTCTTTCTCTTTCTTTCCTTCCTTCTTTCTTTCTTTCTTTCCTTTCTCTTTCTTTCTTTCTTTCCTTCCTTCCTTCCTTCTCTTTCTTTCTCTCTCTCTTTCTGAGATGGAGTCTCACTCTGTCACCCAGGCTGGAGTGCAGTGGTATGATCTCACTGCAATCTCTGCCTCCCGGGTTCAAGCTATTCTTCTGCGTCACTCTCCCTAGTAGCTGGGACTACAGATGCAAATTTCTTTAAAATATACAGTTTTGTTTCTTTAGCAAACACCAAAAAGGATATTTGTGCTTCTCATCTAAGTCGAAGCAGTCCTGACCTTGTGTTGCCCGCCGTCTATAGAAGAGACTATCCAAATTTCATAATCATATTTTGCCCATAGTACAGACAGTTGTTTCCAAACCATTAAAATTCCCAGGTTGTTCTCTTCTGTATTCAATGAACAAAGAAAGATTGGAAGTATGGCAAGTGCATTTATGCCAGGCCTCAGCATGATCGAGGATGAGGGACACACATGTGCAGAGTGTTTTCAGTCCCTCTAATTCCTAGCTCTTCCTAATGACCTTTTTGCTATCCTCTCACTGAAACAGTGGCAGTCACTTTTCAAGAGGAGTGTGGTTACCATTGAGAACAAAGAAAGCAGCTTAGCTTTGAGTTTCAAATTATACTTTTTGAAAGCCCATAGCCAAAACAATAATCTTAAAAGCATAGATTTCCTTTGCAAGTGCCAGGCCCTTGAGATAGCAAATGGCTTTTTTTATCATTGTTCTTGTTGTGTTTTGTTTTCACTTTAAAATCTTAGCTCTTTTCCCAGAAAACATGGGGGTGGGTAGCAGTGAAACATAAGAGGGCAGAATAAAAGGAACTATAGGAGGTAATAAGAGAAACCCAAAATAGGTTGAAGGAAAAATCAAAGGCAGCAAAGAAGTATATCCAGCTTCCCATCCAGAACTCTACAACATGGCAGACAAAGAGTGTCCAGTACAGCCATAGCACAGATGCAGCAGTCAAGCGCACTATGAAAGGTGGAAAAGTAGGGGGATGAGGGAGGAGGCCCTAAATGAAGTTATTAGCTCTGTACAGAAAAATGAAATCAGCCACATGTTCATTCACCTATGTTTCATTGTATAAAAATTTAAACCCAAGACTGAAGAATTTAGGTCTGGAGAACTAGTAGGGTTTTGAATTTACAACTTTCCAAATATGGAGATCAAAATACATTTATTTCTTCAAGGAGGATTTATTGAGTACCTGCTACACTCCTGTTACACCAGGGATACAGAGTGGAACTAGAAAGACAAGCTCCCTACCTTTGCAGCTCCTATTTTAGTTGGAAAGACAAGGAATAATTACATAAAGAAAAAATTAAAGAATATAATTAAAGACCATGATGAAGAAATAATGAAGTATAAAGTGACAGGGACACTTTGGATAGACTGGAGAAAAAAGGTCTTATGGCAGTAAACCAGGGAAAAGGTGGAGTGAATTAACAATTCCTGGTTATTGTTCCCATAGAGCGAGGAAAAAGTAAAAAGGTTACCTTCTTCCCCTTGGCATCATTACCTTAGCTCCTTCCCACCCCTGCCTGCCAAGTGACAGCCCATGCTCCAGACGTCTTCTCCACCCTCCTCTGAAATCTCAGCAATTATTTTCTCTTCATTGAGACACTGCGCCAGTTTAAAAATCAGTCCAATCTGGTACAGAGATGAGGGACTTACATCCTTTAGTGGACAAAATGGCAGCTTCAAGGGGCCTTCTGGAGTCAAGAACACATGAAGCAGGATTTCTAACAGTGGACCATCAAGCAAAATATCTGGGAGTCATCTGGCTCCCATGAAGTCATTTTTTGTGGGAGAAACTGCTCAGCTTATCAGGAGAGCTGCCCTTGATCTTTCAATAATTTGTTCCCAATATCACAGTTTTCAATAGAGACACAGTAACATGATCCAGCAAAGCAAACAGGGAAGAAATAGCAAGAGAGGTCAAGGGAGAGCCAGAAAGAGAGAAATATTAAAGAAACCAAAGAAGTATTTCCATATGCATGAAAAAGTGTCTACAAAATCTAGCAAATGTACTCTGAGAGGCAGTACAGGAGAAGAAGCCCATTTTCAATAGGGAGTAAATGGAGGAAAGGAAGTGAAGACACTTGCTTTAGAAAAGCTTAAAAAGGGAAGAATTGGTGGATAATAAGGCAAAGAGAATGCAAGGTCCAGATCAAGTGTTTTATTCACATATGTATATTAGCTTAGGACTAAAAAGACATGAGCATGTTTATCAGCTGATGAGAAAGAGCCAGTAAAAAGAGAGATAGACAACGCAGAAGAAAGACAGGCTTGGGTGCAGTGGCTCACGCCTGTAATTCCAGCACTTTGGAAGGCTGAGGCAGGCAGATCACTTGAGGTCAGGATTTCAAGACCAGCCTAGCCAACATGGTGATCCCTGTCTTTACCAAAAAATACAAAAATCAGCTGGGCATGGTGGTGCACACCTGTAGTCCCAGCTACTTGGGAGGCTGAGACGTGAGATTGCTTCAACCTGGGAGGAGGAGGTTGCAGTAAGCTGAGCTCATGTCACTGCACTTCAGCCTTGGTGATAGAGCGAGACACCGTCTCAAAAAAAAAAAAAAAAAAAAAAAAACCCAGTGGCTCACACTTGTAATCCCAGCACTTTGGGAGGCCAAGGCGGGTGGGTCACGAGGTCAGGAGTTCAAGACCTGCCTGACCAACAGGGTGAAACCTCGTCTCTACTAAAAATACAAAAAAAATTAGCCGGGCATTGTGGCGGGCATCTGTAATCCCAGCTACTCAGGAGACCGAGTCAGGAGAATCACTTGAACCCAGGAGGCAGAGGTTGCAGTGAGTGGACACCATTGCACTCCAGCCTGGGCGACAGAGTAAGACTCTATCTCAAAAAAAAAAAAAACAGAAGAAAGAAGAAAGAAGAAAGAAGAAGAAGAAGAAGAGGAAGAGGAAGAAGAGGAAGATGAAGAGGAGGAAGAAGAAGAAGAAGAAGGAGGAGGAGGAGGAGGAGCAGGAGGAGGAAGGACAAACAACTGGAAGAGAAAAAAACTCAAGCTACAGCACAAATCTATGTACAAATCCTGGGCCACTTCACTGAATGCTAGAATCATACATGTAACTGCCCACAGGACATAACAAAGGACCACACATCACTAACTTCAGAGCAGTTGCTTGCCCCAAAAGCCTTAAATCCTGACTCTCTTTCTCTCAAACCCTCATGTTTTGCTGGTCTTACCATATGTCCAGAATCTAACCAATTCTAACCACCACCATCATCATCTCTCACCTTAATCTGTCTGTCTTCTTCTATTTTTGACCCTGTGCAGTCTATTTTCCACACAGCAGCCGCATTGGTATTTGTAAGACATAAGACAAATCAAGCCAGTCTGGTCTGAAACCCTCAAAGGCTTCCCATCTGGCTCAGAGTAAGGGCTACCATCCTGTCCTACAAGGCCCTGAGTGGTTTGCACCCTTGGCCGCCCCTAGCCCACCTTCCTAAGGGGAGAGTCAGGAGTGTCAAGGAGTGCACATCTGCAACACTCTTCTTTTTCACAGAAGTAAAAGGAAGGCCATCTGCTGCAATGAAGATGAGTGGTCATAGATTCGGGAAAGGTAGAGAAATGTGTGAGAGTTGTATAGGAATCGTTGCTCAGCAAAATGTTAGAGGAAGAAGATTTGTAAGACCGCTAACCACTCATTTTAGGGGCAGCTGTTCACAGGGCTGTCTAGTTGACTCCAGCTAGTGCTCAGCAACCCTGGAACAGAAAAAGAGACAAATAGATCCAGATGGGCAGCAAAAGGGCACAGGATGAAGGAATTTGGAGTGTCAGTGTGTGCCTGGGGAGGAGGGTCTGCTGTTCTCTAGCTAGGCTTCATAAGGGAAAGAAGTGGGCAAAACAGACCTATGAAGGGACTCTTTGGACCTTTTCTAAGGAAACCAACAGGAAAATCCAACAACCCAGTCTAAGAAAAGTTCCCGAGGTCTATGATTCCCATACCGAAGTCTCAATCAGAAGAGTCAACACCAGACCTGCCTCCCTTGCTGATGCCTAACTAGGGGCATGAATTTAAATGTCTTTCCCTTACAGGACACTGTAAATGAGTAATGGTCTCAAATTGGACCTTCACAGATTAAGATTTGTGGGGGGTTGTTAAAAATAAGTTCAACTTTAAAGGAGTTAGAGTCTAAAAAGGGTAGCTACAGAGCTAGCTTCAAAGGGAATTTTTAAAGCCTCCAGTATTTCCTTTCAACTTGAATATAATTCTCACCCCATAAAGATCGCCTTACCTACACACTCAGCCTAAAGCCACCACCATGTGCCTGGTACCTCACCTCCCAGGGAAGGCTAACTCAGTTGTCACAACATACGAAAATATTAAATAAGTAGGTAAGAAGAAGTCACTTAGGAGCTGGCTCAGAAATTACTCCAAATAAAATCCCCTCTCTGGCCATATCAAAGAAATTCTTAAATCCATGCCTAAAGGCCTTTGGTATGACGTTTATTTTAATAAGTTCTAAATATATTCATCTATGAATTTGTGAGTCTTTCGGCCTGTGGAAAAAAAAATTAAGTATTACATATTAAGCAAAATTAAAATCAGATGTCAATAGATGGATATCACATACGTGAGAATCATCCACATCCCCACTGCCTGTTCTACAGCAGAGTATCACTTCACCTACCAGGCGACAGTGTGTCCTGAAAAATATTTTCTCATAGGAATTAACATTACATTCATTGGAAAGTCACCAAATAAGTAAATAAAATTCTCCTCTGACTAAAATGTCTGTTCTAAGAAAGTTCAATTTCATAAAAACTTCTAAGTCAATGTTATCTTTCGTTTTATAACACAAAAGAGAAATTCCATGTATAGGTCATGCATCTAATAATCTAACAAGTATATTTTGTTGAACTTGAAATTTAATTTAGAAAAAAATATTGGCTGTGAAAAATACTGTATTAGCATAATCTACTGCCATGAATTTAGTGGCTAATAATACATTATTTTCCTTCATATAGGGGAAAAAATGGTTTGGACCCCACCAGCTCCCCATGTGGCTATCTCCCCTCAACTAGCCAATGAAACAAGTCAGAGAAAGTCACTGATGACCTCCTAAGGCCACCCAGATCTCTCCTGACTTGCTCTCCCAGTGGTCCTGTTGTTCCCCCCTCCTTCTTAAAGCTCTCTCATCTTTTGTTAGCAACAGACTCTCCTTCCAGAGCCAAGCTTCCATTCTACCTGCCTGGGTTCTCTTCTCAGCCCCTCTGTGGCTCTCCTTCTTCAGAGTCTACCCTTGGCCAGCTTTATGCTGACTGCACCCTACACTTCCTTGACATGATTACTTTCTATACATTGTTATTCCCTAAGAGATCTCTCTGTGCCTCATACTCTGGAAACTAGAACCACATTTCTAACCGCCTAATGAACATTTCCATCAGAATAACCTGCAGGAAAAAGAACCACTTTCCTCCAGTAATAATTGCACCTTCTTTTCTATTTTAGAAAAAAAGCTTCATCATACATTCAGCTGAATTTGCCAGAAATCTACAAGTGCTTTTGAACTCGTCCTTCTAAAATATCCCACACGTTCATTCATTCACCCATAAAAACTTTTTTAAAAGTTTCAAGAAGCTTGGCCGGGCACAATGGCTCATGTCTGTAATCTCAGCACTTTGGGAGGCCAAGGTGCATGGATCACCTGAGGTCAGGAGTTTGAGACCAGCCTGACCAACATGGTGAAACCCCCATCTCTACTAAAATTACAAAATTAACCAGGTATGGTGGTGCACGCCTATAACCCCAGCTACTCGGTAGGCTGAGGCAGGAGAATCGCTTGAACCTGGGAGGGAGAGTTTGCAGTGAGCTGAGATCGTGCCATTGCACTACAGTCTGGGCAACAAGAGCAAAATTCTGTCTCAAAAAAAAAAAAGTTTCAGGAAGCCTACATACAGTCTCTTCTGGGGTATCACAAATAACTCTGCAAAGTAGAGGCTATTATCTCCATTTTACAAATGATGGTTTATAAAACTCATATAAATTCTTGTAAGCTATGATGCAAAAAATTGAACCTAGAGTCATTTGTCTGACTTCAAAGTCCACGATCTTTTCACAAACCATGAAACCACAGACCATGTGCCAAATCTGATCTGCCACCTGCTTAAAGTTGTATTGGAACATAGCCACACTCATCTGTTTATGTATTGTTTATGGCTGTTTTAGCACTACAAAAGCAGAGGTGAGTAGTTTGCAACAGAGACCATATGGCTCACAAAGCCTAAGATAGTTACTGTCTGCCCAGTTACAGGAAAAAAAAAAAAAAAGTTTGCCAACTCTAAATCTATACCATCCTCCATGTATCTACCACCTCAGTTTATGTCTTCTTGAATTGCTACAACAGTCTCCTAACTTTGGCCTCTCTGCCAAATTCATTGTCCACAATAAAGAATCAATTTTTTCTTATTTATCCCACAACCTTTAGGATAAAAGACAAACTCCTTGTGAAGTTATGGAAAGCTTTTTGACATCTTGGTTCTTTTATTTCTTTCTATTCACATCTACTTTCCACTCAAGTCAAAGTGAAATGCATGGAGTTCCCCAAAAGGGCCAAGCTATTTGATTCCTATATTTTTACATATACTATGTTCTCTATGCCTGGAAAGTACCTAAGTCCTGCCTCATTTACCTACTTATTTTGTATTCTGAGCTCAAGGGTCACTTTCTCCTAGAAGTCTTCCTGGGCTCCCTCAGGCTGAACTAGGCAAACATTTTTATTCATTCCTTAATTCATTCAACATGCTTTCAATGGGCTCAACTATCAAGTAGGAGATAATGCTTTGTGCTAAATATACAATGATGAATAGGACAAAGACAGATCATGTTCTCACAAGTCCAACTTCTTTATTCCCTCTTAGTTCACAGTATAAAAAGAGATGAGGATGAAGGCAGAGATGGACATTGAGATGGGGATGGAGAGAGTAAAGGAGAGACAGATGGATCAGTGATTTTCTTGTTTGACTCTCTTACCATATTAAAAGGTTACTGAGGGCTCAAAAGTATCTAGTGTTTCTTGAATACCAATGTATACCAGAACACCTGGCACAAGGCTGAATGAATTAAATAATTTTGAGTGATACAAGGACACAAGAAATGAAGATCCTTGCAAAGAATGCAGGCTAGTTAATAGCCTATCAAGAAAACGTCCTGTTATTTTCTGGGGAAAGTCAACTTTTACAGAATTTGAGATGCTTTGTGAAAATGTGACTAGGCATGAAAAGAAAGATGGGTATAAAAGAATATTCCTGGGGCGGAGCAAGATGGCCGAATAGGAACAGCTCCAGGCTCCAACTCCCAGCGCGAAGGACACAGAAGACCGGTGATTTCTGCATTT
>NW_012119265.1:11402523-11443636 GCF_000951035.1 Colobus angolensis palliatus
TCTTTATCCAACTACACATCTGAGACTGCTAAACCATGAAAAAAGGTGCCTATAACCCTGAACTTGGGGCTCCACAAAATGTTTTTTCTCATGGGAACCTCAGCTCATTAAAGAAAAGAAAAGAAAAAAGACAAAGTCTTCTTTACAAGCTATGGTAAAGTAGACACAAAGAATTGACCCAGTTTCCAAAATAAACATTAGGCTTAAAGCTCTCCCCATCTGGCTAAACCTAAAGCCAGAAATGAAAAATCAGCATGTACACACTGCATTTCTACCTACACCGCAATAACAAGGCCAATAAAAACTTTAACATGTAACTTAATATTTTACCTGAAATACCTGAAGTCGCATATTAAGATTTGTAGAATAATTTTTTTCTAATATTAGGAAAGGGCAACAACCCACTTTTAAGGCTGTCTGGATATCCATCTAGGTCGAGTACCTCTCCAAGTCCAAGTCCCACTAAGCATGGTGTGCAGTCTCTTCCTGGGCCCCGATCCTTTGCCTTGAGACACATGCCTTTCAGTCTTCCTAGCTGCCTAATTTCTATATGGAAAAACACTTCTCTTTCCAAAAGCGTATTTTCTTTTCTCCTTAATATTTATTCCTTGACAACTTTTCCTCTTAATCTTTACAGAACATTTTCTATATAAAATACATCTTACTCTCCATAAAGCAATGTACACACTATATGTAAAAAGCCCTAACATCTTTGTGACTCTACTTTGTTTCTATCTTAATCTCATCTCCAATAACCAGCTCCATGCCATGGACAGGGGCATAACTGCACCAATAGAATCTTAGAAGTATAGAATGTTAGCCCTGAAAGGGACCTTAAAAATCATTGACTTCAACTTTGGCATTTCACAATTGAAAAAAATAAATAAAACTCAGAGAGATGTAAGGACTCCCCAGGGTCACACAGGCCTTTGCTCCCAACTTACTGTATATTCTACCAATCTCTGGATCTTACCATCTTCTATTTATTTCCTTTTCCTGTGGGGAGAGGTCAGGGCAATGCCCATAATTTCAGCTTGACTTTTATCTGAATTCCACAGAGGATGCTGAAGAAGCTCATCAACATGAGAATACGATGTGCGGCATCGGTCTCCTCTGCATGGTGCTGATTGACCAGTGTGCAACTAATTGCTTCCCAGTTGCACTTAACTGCCTACATGAAGATTTGGATTTCTTGTCATATGCATCCCACTGGCAGATGGTCTTGCTATACTTTTAAATGTGCTAAACCATTTGCCTGCTGCATTACAGATTATACTAGTCAATTACAGAAAGTTTTTAGACTGTTGACGTGATTACCAATTACATCTTATATGAAAATTGCAGATTAACATCGTTGTGACAGAGCTTCCTGTCTACCAATTAAACCCCAGCAATTTTTATCGTTATAATTTTTAGTTCGGTTTGTTTTGCTTTTTAAGACTCAGTTTGCATTGCATCACAGCAGGACAAATCCTCATTGACACATACTGCATGGGCCAGCCTGTCCCAATTTACCAAAGCAGACAATAGAAAAAGTAGAAAAATGCTTTTAGTGCAAATGAATACCCAAATTCCAATCTCATAGCCCTTTGACATATGCTGAATATACATTTAATAATGTATTTAATAGTGTACTAAGACGTATATATGGAGAGAGAAAAAATTTATGGTTGAACTTATTTAAGGCAAAGAGTTATTCAAAACATATTTTTATTTTATATGCTTCTTTCTTTTATAAAATTATAATGAAATATGCAAATGTAGAGTTCCTTATAATGGCTGGATTAAACTAAAATACAGTTTATGTGATAATTTAGTAATAAAGAAGGAACTAAGTAACTGCTTTCTTGATAAATCTTTGGAAGAGAATTTATAAAAACATATTAAGACAAGAGTATAATCCTATTAGAAAAATTCCATCATCACATTCCTTTGTTTTATAGTCATCAAAACAAATCATCCGTGTACTATGGTGCCTTCTGAATAGCAGCAAAATTAGTCAGTGTGCCTAATCCTTAGAAAATCTAATATTATTAGGGGCTCAATAATAAGATTATGTAAATAAAATGGATTAGAAAACATTTCATGAAGGCATCATTAAGTATTTACCAAGCAAATTAGCAAGGAGATTACTTACATCTTGATCTAAATACACATACACACACACACACGTACGTACATACATACTATTTTCCACAAGTGCTGCAGAACTAAACTGCAAAAATATTCTCTCACAAAAGCCCTTTGGTAGTGAATTTTGTGAATGCCAGCAGAGTAGCTGGATTCATTCATGAATGGACAGATACAGAGGAATGGGGAGGACGTGACTACCCTGGGGAGTAATGGCTGCTACCAGAGCAGTGAAGGTCACTCAAGGCAGATAGAGCATGAAAAAATCGAGAGAAAACAAATTTAAGGTAAAGAATGCATGTCGGTAGATGTATATAGAGAAGCATCAGGCAACCCTTCCAATTCAGAAAATCTGAACAGGAAGATTTCCCATGTTGGGCAAATGTAGGAACAAAGGATTTAAGTCTAAGAAATTCCTAGGTAGCAGGTAAGAAAAGTATCCTGGGATCCTGCTGACATAGGAGAGATCTGGAAGGAATCTCAGTTGAGTGGGATTAGGGGAAGGCCAATACTATTTTTTGAAGATCGTTCTGATATATCAACAAGGAAAACTTTTGAGACTGTATTCCTAGACAGAGTCCACATCCAACTTAGCATTAGGGTAGCAAATCCTAGGAAAGGAAAGGCCATTGAAAAGAGGGCTCATAAGGACCTAGGAATTGGGATTGTTGCCACACTCATACTTCTAAATTTTGTTGAAAGGCATATAAATTTTGGATGACTTTCTCTAGAAAAAGAGTCTATCATTTGCAAGTAGTGATTATTTTTCTCAACAGAATATAGGCAGTTGGTGTCGCCATCAATCTTTCGATAAAACATTTTTCTGTTTTTGAGTTAATAAGGTTACAAGTGGTGCTTCTCAGACTGCCACACAGATTGACTAGGATCCTGGCACAAGTGAAAAAAATGGACTTTCCGTTTTCTACCTCCCTCTTCCCTATCCCTCCTCCCCCACCACACACACACACACACACACACACACACACACATACACACACCCCGCTAAATCCCTGACCAGCACATATTGGTTTCCAAGAACAAAAGTGGTTTGTTTTCATTTGTTTGTTTTCCTTGATGTTCTTATAGGAAAAAATGATACTATATTTACAAAGAGCTACAATATCCAAATTTGGTTGACATTTTATGCATGTGGGTCTAATGAATTTTGGAATTGTGCAAAGGTACTATAACACTTCATGAATCTAGACAGCTTTTTATAATCTTCTTAGGGTGTTTCAAAGGAAATATCCCACGAAATTACCAAGGACCCAAGGACTAAAAGGGAAATTTAAAGGTATCTCCCTGGAATACTCTGGCTATAGAAACTGGACTTAATCAGAAGCATAAAAGTAAAACCTAAGCCAAAAGGCAAGAAGATGTCAGAAATTGGTATACAAACAGAAAACTGCTACTCAGGTATTCAAAGAATATAATAGAAACTCAGAGAAGAAAACAACCAACTTTAAAACTAGGTTTTTATCTTTAAATCAAAACAGGAACTTCAGAAAAGGAAGAGATGAGGAGATACAGAAATTTAGATCTAGCAAGTATAATTGGCCATTCATGAAGAAGAGAAGGAATAGAACCAACTCTGAACCAAATAAAGCTTCAGAAACCCAACTGAATATACATGAAAGTTTCCACCATAGGTAGATTCAGAAGGTAGATGGTAAGAAGCAGTGAGAGAACAGTTGGTTGGAGCTTCTGGTGACTTGCTTCTTAGAACTTATACTGATAGGCCTATGAGACACACGGTTAACAACTCAGCTAAAGGAATGACTACACCCCCAAAGGAAGACAATGCAGGTGAGCTTACCAGGCCTTTCACAAGGAATGGGGGTCAAAGCTCTAACACCCTACATTTTGCTGGCATGTACTTCATCAGAGACCTAACTGGGATGGATTCAAGGACAGAAGATCTTCATCATGACAATCAGGGACATCTTCAATTTCATTCATTCATATGAAAAATTAAGATTGAGCACAAAACTCTTAAGAATTGTTTAGATATTGGGGATATAAGAAACAGACAAAGGCCTAGCTCTCATGAAGCTTACATTCTGAAGGAAAAGAAACACCGAGTACACGTGGTTTCAGATCTTGGTAGGGACAATGAAGGGAAAGGTTAAAGAGTAGAGACTACAGGTTGGCATCAGGGTGTTTTTTAATAGTAGAGTAGCACTGGAAGGAATTTCTTTCTTTTTTTTTTTTTTTTTTTTTTTTTTTTTTTTTTTTTGAGACGGAGTCTCGCTCTGTCGCCCAGGCTGAAGTGCAGTGGCGCGATCTCGGCTCACTGCAAGCTCCGCCTCCCGGGTTTACGCCATTCTCCTGCCTCAGCCTCCCGAGTAGCTGGGACTAAAGGCACCTGCCATCTCGCCCGGCTAGTTTTTTGTATTTTTTAATAGAGACGGGGTTTCACCGTGTAGGCCAGGATGGTCTCGATCTCCTGACCTCGTGATCCGCCCGTCTCGGCCTCCCAAAGTGCTGGGATTACAGGCTTGAGCCACTGCGCCCGGCCCGGAAGGAATTTCTATAGAGGTGATTCCATGGAGAGCCACATGAATTCGGGGCATAGGTCAGGAAAGGAGTGTTATAAGCAGTGGGAAAGCAAGTACAAAGACTCTGAGATAGGCCTACAGGGAAAATGAGATGGTGAGCATGGATTTAGGAGGATAAGCAAATGCAGAATGGTTGAAAGTGAAGTGTGAGGTAGACAGGGTCATATCAGGAAGGCGTTCAAAGATGAGCTAGGGAATCTGGACTTTATTTCATACACACTGGAGGGATCTGAGCAGAGGAAAGGTGTGATGTGATTTGCTTTTAAAGGGGCTGCTCAGGCTTTGGGGTAGAGACTGTAGGGCAAGCATAAGAAAAGTAGGAAGATATAGGAGGTTATTTCAAAAGTTCAGGCCAGAGATGATGGTGACCTGGTCTTGGGTGGTAATCTATGGAAGGAAAGAGAAATAATCAAATGTATTTTGGAGATAAACCCAACAGGCCTTGTTATTAATATATGTAACAGAAAAACAGAGAAATCTAGGATGATTTCCAACGTCAAGGTCTCAGAAACAAAGTAAATATTTGTGTCCTTTGACTCTACATAGATTTTATTTTCCTACGGTTCTCTTATGAAAAATATAACTATGCTAGTACATCCACTCTGTAAAAAGGTTTGGCAATTTCTTTAAAAATTGAACATACACTTATCACATGTTCCAGTAATTACATTCCTGGGCACTTATCCCAGAGAACTAAGAACTAATGTCCATATTAAAAACCTATACACAAATGTTCACAGCAGTTCTGTGTTGTTTGTTTGTGTTTTGTTTTGTTTTTTTTTATTTTCAGTTCTGGAGTACATGTGCAGGATGTGCAGGTTTGTTACATGGGTAAATGTGTGCCATCGTGGTTTGCTGCACCTATCAACCCACCATCTAGGTATTAACATAGCAGCTTTATTTGTACAGCCAAAAACTGGAAACGAATACAATGTCCTTCAATAGATGGTGAGTTAAACAGTACTACATCCTAACCATAAATTACTACTCAGCAATAAAAAAGAACAAATTAATTATTGATACACTCAACTTAGATGGATCTCAGGGGCATTATGCTGAGTGGAGAAAGCCCATTTCAAAAGGTTACATTTTACATAATTCAATTTATATAACACACTCAAAATCACAAAATTATAAAGATGGAGAGCAGATTAGTAGTTTTCAGGGAATAGGGATAGTTGGGGGAAATGGGTAGATTACCTATGAGAGGGAGCTTTGTGGTAAAGGAACAGTTCTGTATCTTGATTGTAATTGTAATTAAAGAAACCTGCACATGTGATAAAACAATATAGAACCATACACATACATTATATCGATGGCAATTTTGATACTGAGCTATAGTTATATAAGATGTAATTATTGGAGGAAACTAGGTGAAGGTAACAAAGGCCCTCTCCATACTATTTTTGCAACTTCCAATGAATCTATAATTACTTCAAACAAAAAGGTTTTTTTAAATCTATGCTCAAGTATAAGGCAAAATGTATTGTATAAATATTAAAAGTAGTATAGCGCTAAATACAGCATCTGACAAAATGTTGTCTTCTGAATTTAAAAAGTACATTTTTGCCCATACACCTTACCACTTTGGATATGTAGGTATCAGTTTAATTAATCATCAGCATCTCTCCCTGTGTATAAGGACATTTTCTGGCTGAAAGCCTCTGGAGCAAACAGCACTTGGAATTCTCACTCTCTTTCTAACTGCAAGCTCTAGCAAATAAAGTCTGCATGTTCTTATTCCTATACCTGTACAAGGGTGTATTGGACAGAGGCTGAACAACTGCCAACACTGATGCTCCAATAGCTTTCAGACATTCTAAACGATGAAAACTACCTGCTTAGACCCAAGATATTAACCTTTCATAGTCCAGCCAACGTCCCTGGACTCCAAGAACTTTTACCATCAATGTCAAAATCTAAGCCTCTGTAGCATGGAATCTCAGAAAAGACAGCTTAGACACACATATACAAAAACCAATGACCATGATCCGAAGGCTTAAGAGGCACTAATAATGCTAATCACACCTTCAGTACAATCTTAAGGTTAGTTTAGGGAACAGAACTAGGTGTGGATAAGTCATCTAAGTCAACTTGAAGGCATGAATGATGGTGAAGTCTCCCTCAAGATCTTCAAAAGCAACTTCTTTGGTATGTATTTCCTTTAGGTTCTGGTCTTCTGATGCCATCCAGTCGCAGTCTGAGTGCAAAGGACATGGTCTTTGTCCCTTTAGGGGGCATTCCGTTTCCAAGAACTTGGTACTCAGGTATACATGTTAAATCCTAGACACTTCTCACTGCTGAATGGACTTACATTCAGCAATCCTTTCATTCCCTCCAACAGGCATATATTCAACCTACAGTGGCTGTAATGAAGACTAGGTTAATAAACCCTTTCTCCTAGTCTTAATTGTAAAAACCCACACAAAAGTGTATCCTAAGTTCAACTTTAATTTAGGAATTCAGTATTAACCAGGATATTTATAAACAATATATTCCACATTGGATCCTATCTTTTTTTGGGAATGTAACACATTACCAACAAAATCTATGGAATGTACCAAATGCCACCTGTCTGGATGCTGGTCCTGGTTCCTTCAAGAGAGCTCTGTTGGGTACACACATTAATATGTTTTTCACACATTAATAGGTTCTGAAGAGTAAAATATATTGTTTTGCATTTCTATTTTCTAAGGTAGATAAAAAAATGCAAATAAGATGGATTAAATACCTTTCTGAAGATAAAGTAGTTCATTTTAATCCTATCTGAGATTGTAGCCAGGAAAACTGCCAATAATAATAATTTTTAATGAAAACATTAAAATACTTACAGCCAACCATCATCATAGCCACTGAAAACATCTTCTCCACATCTGTGGTAGGAGCTATGTTTCCAAATCCTATGGTCGTAAGGCTTGTCATGGTAAAGTAGAGAGAGGACACGTACAGTGAATCCTTGCTGGGTCCTCCTTCCCATATCCCGGCACTGGTATTGTAGCGGTATGGAGTCCCAATGCTCAAGGCCAGCTGGTACAGCCAACTGTCTATTTGGATGGTGTTAGTGACTTCGTCAATGACCTCGTAGTCTCCGATGCTATACCATATGCAGGCCAGCCAGTGGGCCACCAGTCCAAACACACACACCAGAAGCACGAGGACTGCTGCTCCATATTCTAGATAATGGTCCAGTTTCCTAGCCACACGGCCCAGTCGTAAGAGACGCACCACTTTTAAAGAACTGAAGAGACTGCTGATTCCCTGGATTAAAAAAAAAAAAAAAAAAAAAATGACACTGCATTTTCAGAAAAAAAAAAAAAGCTGGGGAAACAACATAATTCACCTTCATAAATTTAACCATCAATTTATATATTAAGAACATACATATACTATAGGTCTGATTTTAAGAAAACAAAAAAAGTCAAAATGATAAACTGGAAAAAAATAGATTTCTTCCTACCCAGAAATTCATATTTGTAAATTATTAGATAAAACAGCTTTTCATTAGCTAAGACACTCCCAATTTATTTTCATAAGTAGAATATAAATGGTACAGAGAGAAACCAAAGATGAAAAATGCTCAAATGCATTATATACAGAGTATACAAATAGGGGTGTTGAATTCAGAACGTTTATTTCCTTTTCCTATAAAACTTTCCCTCAACTCTAAAAGGTTTCTTTTCATTTCTTATTTTATGATAGCTCCAAATAGCAGAACTCTGAAAAAGGAAGCACAGTCTTACAGGCAATCAAACAGGAAATTCTTGGGTACATATGGGGAAAATGAGCAAATATCATTGTTGGCCCCACTACCTCCTGCCATAATCATGAGAATCACTATATTCTAGAGCTCTGAAAACATGAACAGAGCTGAAGCTGAAAGGGGTGTGTGGCCTCCTAAATCCTATTCATCCTCTAGCAAAAGCCACCAAAAATAACACCAAAAAAAATCACAGCAGCCAGAAAATTCATATTTTGTTGAGAAGATTAACATAAGAAATAAGGGATTACACAAATCAAAGCACAGCATAGGCTTTCTTAAATCAGTGAAAGTCCCATAGTTACTTGTTTGGAAGCACGTAACAGGCCACCTGCAGAGGTAGGATAAGTTCATTCCTGATGCAGTTCACGAAATAGGCAGGGAGGGAAAATGGAGCAGTGATCCAGGAAGCCTCTCATGCACTCATCACCTGCAAATCCATTCGTGTCCAGGACTTCCTTACTGCTAACCCCGTCTCCCAGAATGTAGACAAGGAATCTCATATAACTTATTCTGACATGAATTCTGACCAGCAAGGAGAAATTTGTTGTTGCAGTAGAATAGACGTATATTAATAAGACTTTAATTATGCATGGTAAAGTTCCTGATAGTTAAGAAGGAAATAGCTGACAGGGTGCAGTAGCTCATGCCTGTAATCCCAGAACTTTGGGAGGCCGAGGCAGGTGGATCACCTGAGGTCAGGAGTTCAAGATCAGCCTGGCCAACATGGCAAAACCCCGTCTCTACTAAAAAAATTCAAAAATTAGCCGGGCATGGTGATGAGTGTCTGTAGTCCCAGCTGCTCGGAGGCCGAGGCAAGGAGAATTGCTTGAACCCGGGAGACCGAGGGTGCAGTGAGACGAGATCATACCACTGCACCCCAGCCTGGGCGACAGAGCGAGACTCCATCTCAAAAAAGGAAACAGTTAAGAATGCATCTGGTTTGTTATACTATATTCTATAAGGCAGTATGTGTTTGAAATTTTTCATCATGAAAATTTAAAAGAGAAAGATAACAAAGAGAAGTCGAAACAAGAGCCACTATAGAAACAAAGGCAGCGTCATCCTGCTGCGTTTCTGCCTCAACTTCGATTTCTTTAGGCCTGCCTCTGTTTAAGTCAAAACTCTCAAATACTGTGGCATATATACAGCCTAAAAACAAATTCCCATTTCACTTTAACACTTTAGTCAGTTAAAAAGAGTAGAATTGATAAAATAAAGAAGACAAATTTGTGTAATTCAGTGACATGAGATGTTGGAAGGTAAGAAGAGTCAAGAAAGCTGGAAAGCTTTCAAAAATGGAACTGTGTAGTCATCAACAAGTAATACAAAAATAAACATTTATTGAGCACTCCTACATGCCCAGTTCTGTTATAAGCCCTGGGGATATTAAGATAAATATGCCTCACTTCTGCTCTAAAGAAATGCATAATCGAAATACATGAAAAACTCAAACAGAGTTCAGTTTAAAAATAAAAACAATGATGTTATAGATAATGTTTTCTGGTTAGCTCAAACTTTTAAAGGAACTTTGGGACTTCTGTTTAAATATTGCATAGAAAAGTCATTTATACCTGAATTCTTTTCTCTGAAAACAACTAAAAGTAAAGAGAAGGAAAAACAGAGAGAAAATCTTCACCCCATTCAAACTAAGAAAGCCAACACAAGCCCCAACTAGAATGTGACGAGTCAGGACCTACTAGAATTAGGTCCAAATGGCAGAAAGACATACATCCTGCATCTCTAGCAAGTAGATCGCTCCAAAAGGAGGTGACCCATCCCAACAGGCCTGCTCTGGACTCTACTTACTTGAAAGCACATTTTCTAATATTTAGAAGTAGTTTGACACTTCTTAAAAACTAAAAAATGTTGTATAAGCTTAAAAAGTAAAATATTAGTAAATAGACAAACTAGATATAAAGTATATATAAAATATTAGTTATATATCTATAAAGCATTATAGACTCTCTCTGCCATAGGTTTAGAAGTAGTGTGACACTACTTAAATATTATAAAGTGTTTTATAAGCTTAAAAAGTAATAAAATATTAGTAAATATACATACTTGATATATATACATAAAGTATATATAAAATATTAGTAATGTATATAGATTATATACCAAGCATTATAGACTTTTTCTGCCATAGGTCCTATGGCACCACTTCCTCTTGATTTTTAGCCAACCCTCCAGCTGACGCCCTTTCAACCACCTTCTATATATGAATGATTCTCAGGTCCACTTAGCACAAAAAAAAAAAAAAACCTGTCTCCTGAGTTATTGATACTAAGCCAAATGTCTGCTGTGCATTTCCACTTGGATATCCCACAGGTATCCAAAAACAAGTCCCAAAGGGAGCCCTTTGCTTCTCCCAAATCAGCTATCTTCTATCATGTGAATGACATCATTATCCACCCAGTCACTCAGACCTGGGGCAAAGCCTCCACTTTTCCCATTTCCTGCCACATGTAGCTGGTTATCAAGCCCTAAGAGTCTCATCACTCCAAGTGCCTAAGTGCTCAAAATATATCTATTTAATAAATCTCTCAAAAAATGTCCTTCTTTTCCATTCCCATAGGCATGTTTTGGTCATGACTTCACAGTTTTTTCTCACTTGTGTGACAGGAACCGCCTCTCCATCAGCCATCCCACCTCTATTCTTGCTTCCTCTAATTCACAGATCACACTATAAAGGCTATCAGTCTCGTATTTTTTTAAATGCACATCTATCTAACCATGTTCCTCTGTAATATAAACTCCTTTCATGTTGGCTCATTACCTACAGGAATAAATACTAATTTTCAAGTGTGACATGCAAAGCCCACCAGGACCTTGTACCTGCCTACCTGCTCAGCATCTCTCCTGCCAATTCCTCCACCTGCTCTCTAGGCTGCTGCCGTTCTCAGGTAGGAGTAGTTCCCAGAATGTCCATGCTGTTTCATGCTACATTACAAGTTATTCTCTTTGTTTAAAGGCTTTCTTCCTCCACTCTCTTAGTGGTTAGGATCTTACATACAGTTTATGACAAACACTTTCTCTTCCACGTGCACTTCCCTGACATCTTCTCCCTACCTCTGCCACCTTCATTGTCATACTCTCCCCTGTCCCCCACTGGGAGAATTAAGTATCCTTCCTTTTTATTATCATACAGTTTCTGCACATCTCTACTATAACAATTTTCACTGTCACATTTACTACAAGTGTGTTTGCACATTCCAGGAAACTCTAAACTTTAAGGAGTAGATCTACTGTCAATTACAAAGCTGGCATATGGTAATATGTTAAGCAGCCAATAATTCAATAAATGAAAGAATAAACTTTTGTGAAACTAGCAAATGTTGGGGGTGAATTTGGGGAGCTTTAATTACAAAGTCAGAATGATTTAACAGTATAATGTAGAGAACAAAACAGTCAATGTCACTTAAGGTTGCATTAATAGAGTATGTTATTGAGTACAAAAGAGAAATTATCCTTAATCTCTACACTGACTAGGTGTATTACTCCATTTTCATACTGCTGATACAGACATACTTGAGACTGGGTAATTCATAAAGGAAAAGAGGTTTAATGGACTCACAGTTCCACGTGGCTGGGGAGGCCTCACAATCATTGAGGAAGGCAAAAGGCACACCTTACATGGCATCAGGCAAGAGAGAATACGAGCCAAACAAAAGGGGGAACTTCTTATAAAACCATCAGATCTCATGAGATTTATTTACTACCGCAAAAACAGTATGGGGGAAAACACCCCCATGATTCAGTTATCTCCACCTGGTCCCTCCCACACCACCTGGGAATTATGGAAGCTACAATTTAAGATGAGAGTTGGGTGGGGAAGCAACCAAACCACATTACTAGGTCACACATACAGGAGATTAGTTGAATACCTTCATCAGAGAACTGCCAAAAAAAAACCCCCTCAAAACTCAACTCTGTTAGGAAAAGTGAAAGGAACTGGAAAAAGGGAGATTGGGGCAGGGCACTATTTATATTCAAATACACAGTGCACGGATGAGGGCTGAGCTCACTCTGTTCAATCTTAATGTGGGTAACCCAGAAAAAAGTTGGAGCTACAGGGATAGAATGATGCAAACAAGATTTCAACAAGCCTGTGCCACACACTTCTATGCAGTTAACCAACAGAAAGTTAGGTCATTTATTGCTGCTTGGAAAAGACAGACAAGGCAATAATAACATCGAGTATTTACTGCATGCCAGGTACTATTCTAAGCGTTTTCTTTGTATTAATTAATTTAAAATTCAGAACAATCCTATGTGGTACCTATCATTAAAGCATGGCCCAGAAAAATTAAAAATAATTGGACTAAGTTCACATAGATAGTAAGAGGAGGATCCCAGATTCACATTCAGGCAGTCTATCTCCAGAATCTTCCTTCATTCATTCTGAAAGTCTCTATACCTAGAGTATAAAGTGTAATTTATCCAACCATATGAATACCTGCAATATTTGCTTAAACATGAGCATTCTCTACATGACTGAATAAAGGAGATTAAATACCTAGCCTCCTCTTTCTCGCCACTCAGTCACAGCAATGGCCCACAATAGGGGTTCATGGAGGCCCTGGAGCTCTTATATCTATATAGTCTGTAGTTCTCCAACATGGATCAACTCATTTTGTTTTCATAATAGCAGGATTCCTACCTTCATTGTTCATATGAGGACACTGAAGCTTGGTCAGGTTGAACAAACCATCCAAAGGCAGTTAGCAAGGAATGAGAGTATCACTCAGACCCAGTCTTTCAGATTCTGAGTACATTTTCCACAACAACCAACCACCCTGCAGCCTTCCTGTCCTTACCCCCAGTCTCTCCTACATCATTGCTGCAATATTAATCTTCCTGAAAGGTAGCACTGAGCATATCCTCCAAGGGCTCATCACAGACATTAAGCATAATCTCTTGAACAGACCTTCAATGCCCGCAATCCCATCTCTGTCTATGCTGCCAGGTAATTTCCCTCTATGCCTCTGCAAAGCCCTAGTGCTCCAATAAAACCAAACTCCTTTTTGTCCCCAAACATCATGTTGAGCAAAAGGAGCTAGACACAAAAGAGTATATGCTATATGATTCCATTTCTGAAGAGTTCAGAAACAGGTGGAACTACTCTATGGGGTTAAATGAGCATAGTGTCTCCCTTTGTTGGGAGGGGGCAGTGATTACAAAAGACATGAGGAAACCTTCAGGTTCTGGCAATATTTTGCTTCCTAACATGGCTATTAATCACTAGGTGTGTTCACTTTGTGAAAATTCTTTCTGCTGTACACTTAAGATTGGGATAATTTTCTTTAAGTATGTCATATTTAAACATCAAAAAAAGGTTATGGAAAACCCAATAGTCACTGATGTGTTATTAAGCTAACATTTCACCACAGTACATGATTCAGATTAATAATTTCTTACTCATCCTATGATATTTGGTTGGGAGGGAGCAGGGAGTCATAGCCATCATTGTATCTAAAATAAGAGGCTTTCCTTATTTTATGATTCATTCTCATAACCTTTAGATTGGGCCACAAATTGCATTTAATTCCTGTTGGCAATTTTAATTTCACTCATATGATACTACTGGACAGTTTTAGAGGTTGATCCTCCAAAAATGCCCTTCTTATGTACTTCCGCCTTTTTCATAACAATGTTTTGATGCTGTACTTTCCACCAGTCTTAGCTATGCATTGATTTTCTGCTTCATTTCACTCCAAACTTTCCAATCTTTCTGTGCCCTCCTCTGCACTCCAGTGGCTTTCTGCCTCTATCCCAACCTCTGAGCTGTTAACACACAAATCCCTGGGGTTCCACCGTGGAAGGGAATATCAAATACATCAAGTGCATAACAGAACACAGCAGGGTGAATGGAGGACTTTCAGCCATCAGCCTTCCACCTTTCTAGCCAGTTTCCTTACTTGACAAGCCCCTCAGGCCATAGTAGCACAAGGAGCAACATCCAGGAGACACCTCTGTGCCATTAACTCTTCAAGTTACTTTTGTGGATTCCACATTAAAGAGATGGGAAGTGTTATCAGAGTAAAATAATATCTTGCAATGATAAAGCCACCCAAAATGCAAATCAATTCTCTCATCTGATTGTCACTAATAATAGCAGGTAGATAATTCAGCCAATATTCCTTCCTATTTTCTTTAACTTTCTCGGGCAAGGACGCATGATAATTAAGTGGAGATGAAAGAGCAGGAATACAGACTTGTCATATCCAGTTGCATGATTTTTCACCTACATTTTGCATTCTCACAACACAATGTTCTGGTAGATTGTTTCAAAAACATAGCTGTGTTTATTTTTCTCCCTGTATCCATACTCCTCTGCAATGTTACTTATAATTCCTCCCATCAAGAGATACAGTCTATTTCCTATCTCTTAAATCTGGACTGACTTTAGGACTTGCTTTGGCCAACAGAATGTAATATAAATGATTGCAGCAGATCCAAGCCTAGGGCTCAAAAGGCCTTGCACACCACCTCCACCTGTGGTCTTGGGAACCAGCCCAGCTGCTGTGTGAACAAGACTCACTAGGCTTTGGGGGATGAGAGACCACAGAAGCATCCCTTCAAGTCATGCATTTCAGCCATCCTAGACTATTCAGGCCTAGCCAACTCAGTGGCTGACCACAGACGCATAAGTAAACTTAGTTGAGATAAGCCAAACCTAGCCTAAATCAGTAGAATCACCCAATTGAACTGCAGACTCATGAGTTGAATAAATTATGGTGGTCCTTATCTGTAAAGCCTTAGAGTGATTTGATATGCAGGAAAAATGACAACTGATAAAAATGTAAGAAAAGTGCATATGTTACATATTTATGAGCACAGAATTTCACATTTCTATGACCTAACACTGGGGCAATATAGATATCGCATTAATAGAGAGGTCCCATTTTAATGTGACATTATCCCAAATAGGAAAGATATGGGTAGGTTAAGTAAGATTTAATATACAATTGTTAGGTGTTATTTATCTGTTATATTCAGAAATATGTTGCTGTTATCATGGATGCCAACAAATACTCCATGAGAATAAAGAACTCCAAGTTATTACTTCATAAATCTTATAAATATTTCTAAAAGTCAATCTCACCTAAAACAACATCACCTTGGGTGGTATCCATGGAGATGACCCTTCCAATAGCCTGGCCTTGGAGTTTCTTCACCAATTCATCTCCAACAACCTTTCTACTTCTCCTCAGATACCCACTCTCATGATAATAATCTAAAATTTGTTATATTCCAAAACTTTCTCCAGCTCTGAAATTTTGAACTGAATCATCCTGCTATCTGACCAGGGCTGCTTCTCTGTCAAGATCAGTGGCCCAATTACACCAACTGCAAAAGTAGTTGATCCTTACTGAACCTGTAGTCCAATGACAGATCTACCTTTCCCCAATTTATTAACCCTCTTCATTCTCTACCTTTTTTCTTATGCAATCCCATAATTTCAATAACATCAATACCCTAAATTTGTTTAGCATCTCTGTCTCTACTTTACACCCACTGTCAAAATTCTAGTCCTGGCTCAATTACCAGCTTTCTTCACATCTGTATTACGAGCTGCTCAAGAAAGTTATACAGTGGGTTCCACTATAAATTCATTATCATCACCTTCAATGCATCTGTCAACTACCTAGCAAGTTTCCTGTTTTTCTTATAAATTTACCCACTCACTATATTTCAAGCCTTCTCTACTCTACTCAAAACTCCAACCATATCCTCTTCAGCTATATCTTTCCCATAGCTATTTAAACATGTCATGTCCCTCTCATTAAGAAAAAAAAAAGGCACCCCCTCACACTCCTAAATCAGCTATCTAAGCAAATCAGAAACCAAGAAGTATCCTCGCCATCCCTTTCTCTGACATCAACTCACCCAACCTACCTTAAAATCCTGTTCATTTTAGAACAATATTTTATCATGGAAAAGCTCAAACATACAAAAAAACAGATAAATAGCACAACAATTCCCCCATTTACCCATAACTTGGCTAGAGTAATTATTAACTTATCACCACCCTTGCTGCCTCTACATCTCTCTTTTAACAACAAACTCCTGGTCCCACTGGATTATTTTGAAGCAAATCCAAAATGTGTAATTTTGTCCACAGATACTTCAGGGTATGTCTCTAAAAGACAACATATTTTTTAATACAACAAACCTATCACCCATTATCACACCTGATAAAACCTAACAAGATTTCTCAAAATCAGCAAATATCCAGTCCACTCAATGCCCACCCTCTCCCCAGCTGGTTTCTTAGAATTAGGACAAAAGAAGATCCACACTTTGTGCTTTGTTAATGTGTCTCTTAATCTACACATTTCCCTCTCCTTTTTTTAATCTGTTGAAGTCAAACTTATTTGTTTGTCCTATAGAGTTTCCTAAATTCTGAATTCTGAGGTTTTCATCATTATGGTGTCACTAATATAATCCTCTGTCCTCCCACTTTCCTGTAAACTGGTAGTTAGATCTTGGAAACTGTTCTGATTCAGGTTCCATTTTTTTTTAAATATTTGTTTTTATCAATACATAATTTTAACTCCTAACTATCTCTCAAATTTATCTACTTCTCTCAACCTCCACTGACATGTCCTTAGATCATACTAATAGCATCTCTCTCCTCTATCTACAGGAGCTTCCTAAGTGTCAAGGCATTTGTTTAAACCCATTCAATCTGTTCTGAACACTGCATAAGAGTTACCTTTTCAAAATCACTGCTGGTTTCAAATCATCTCACAGCTTCCCACTGTTCTAAAATCTGTTTTGTTTATATGGTCTTGAATGGTCTGGTCCAGGCTTACCACTGTAGCCCCATTCTCCTCTGCTCACTCTCCATCAATTCTTTGAGTATGTCATTCTCCCTCAAACACAGGGACTATGCACTTTCTGTTCTTTCTAAATGGAACGTTCCACAACTCTTTCATGCCCCTTCCTCAGCCTAGTTGGCTCTATCTATACTTTAGATTACAGCTCAGTTATCGCTTCCTTAGGGAACTTTCCCTTTCTGATCTAGATCAGGTCATTTCATTATATAATCTCAAAGAACCACGTACATTCTCTTCATGACACTTGTCTCTTTGTGATTGTGTATGTGTATCATGTTTTGTTCATTCTTTTATCCCTAACACACTCTAGGACTCTTAGAAACCTAGTGATTGAAAGAATGAAAACATTAATTAAAGAATAACTTAATATACAAATCTCTCATAATAATTTCTGATTCTCCCAGCACTGATACCATAATCAATAATTAATAGCTTCTTAATTTTCATGAGTAGTACCACATCAGGCAACTGGATAGAAACCACAAAACAATAATAAGCTCTGTTTCATAAGCATTGGGCTCTTATTCTAAATAGATTTTACACATGAATGATTACATAGTCCATTTCCATTTCCTTTTGTAGAGTGCAACTTAAAGACAGAAAAAAAAATTGCAAACTACATTTATCTGAACCTCTAACCCAGATAACAAATTATATTGCTTTTTCTCCTATTCAGAATTCACTTCCCCAATTCAAGCTACCAAGAGCTCTACGGGGAAATAATCCTAATTACTCCATGAATTAGCTAGCATTCTCCTGTAGAAGATCTGAATTTAAATAACTTGTGCATAACACCTGTATTAGCCAATTCATATTCTTATTGAAACACAGTGGCATAAATGGCCAGACAGACAGATAGATAAAGAATAGGCACTTATTGTCAGCAATATCCATAATGTACTAACTTTTAACATGCTTCTTGTTGTGTAAAATACTTTTATTTTCATATCCACTGGGTCCACAGTGAATATAAAGCTTGACCAAAATATGTACCCTACGAAGATGTATATTGCCTAAAGCCCTGAATTTTTTTTAACGTTATGATGTATATACAAGCAAACCAAATTGGGGATTTTTTAAATCCTTCTTCAATAATTTCTTGCTGCCTTTAGAATAAAACTCAAACTCCTTAACACAACCTACCCCTGCCTACCTCTTCAGACCCACCTTGTGCATCTGTCTTCTGCTCTCTGCACTCTGTTCACATAGGACTTCTTTCCTACCTTAAAAATGTATTCTCTCTCACACAGGGGATCTCCAAACATGCTGTTTAAAAGAATCTCCCTACCCACCAACAGTTTCTTTTGCCTGGTGAATTCCTATGCATCTTTCAGATCTGGGCTTAAAAATATAACCACCTCAGAGACACTTCTCCTAACTATCCCCATCCCTGAAGGTTAAGACTCTTGTTTTATAGCTTAAATAATTAGTACAAGAAATGCTGAGGGAATGAGGTAACAGGCAATGAAAGTTGAAGCAGAGTAAGACTGAAGTGGCCATAATGGGCTATGCAAGCAGAGACAAAGCAAAAGAGAAGAAAGACTAAGTGTATTTGTCAGGGCTCTCCAGAGAAACAGGACCAACAGGACATAATGGACATGAAAAATGGAAATGGAGATGGAGATAGGGAGATATGGAGATGGATATATGGAAATAGAGGTGCAGATGGAGATGGATACAGGGATGGGGATGGAGATGGAGATGGAGACAGACATGCAGATGCAGATGCAGATGGAGATGGAGATGGAGGTAAAGATGGATATGCAGATAAAGATGGAGATGGAGATGCAGATGCAGATGGAGATGGAGATGATTGGAGATGAAGATGCAGATGCAGATGGAGATGGAGATGCAGATGGAGATGGAGATGCAGATGCAGATGGAGATAGAGATGGAGATGGAGATGGAGATATGGAGATGGAGATGGAGATATGGAGATGGAGATGGAGATACAGATAGAGATGGAAATGGAGATGGAGATGGAGGTGCAGATGGAGATGGATACAGGGGCAGGGATGAAGATGGAGATAAGAATGCACCCAGTCATCCTGGATCTTCTATGAAAATGAAAATGTTTAGGTTGTATTTTTGCTTTCAAATACAACCTCCTTGTTTCAGTCCTTTGACCAGGACATCATTTGGTTTGTCAATGCCACATACACCTGCCTGATATCTGACTGCATTTGATCAGCAACTAATGCAGACCTAATCCAGATATAAAGCAGTGCTGGAAATCATTCACTATCTCTGATGCAATAGTGTTCCTCAAAACTGCAATGGATTAATTAAAATCAGAAATTGCAAATACCTGCTGGAAGAACTTATGGAATGAAGTCATGAATGATTTTAAAGGCTTCCTGGGGATCAATGGAGAAGCTAGGAAAATAATTCACACAGTAAGACAAGTTAGTGAAGAATAATTTGCCAACATACTTGATGAAGTGGAAGAACATATTGCAGGTCATCAGAAGTGCTAACAAATGAGAAACTGGAAGAACTTGTTGAGTCATCTACAGAGGAAGAAGAAGAAACTGAAGCAGAACTAGCAATGTGGATACTATGGAAAGTTGCTGAAGTGTTTCAAATTCTACAGACAATAATGGACAGAATTATGGAATATGATCCACAGATGGAACAAAGCACTAAAGTCTCCTATATGATCAACGAAGGAATACAATTTCTTTCTTTTATTTTTTTTTTTTCCTGAGATGGAGTTTTGCTTTTGCTGCCCAGGCTGGAGTGCAATGGCACAATCTTGGCTCACCGCAACCACCGTCTCCCGGGTTCGAGTAATTCTCCTGCCTCAACCTCCCGAGTAGCTGGGATTACAGGCATGTACCACCACCCCGGCTAATTTTGTATTTTTAGTAGAGACGGGGTTTCTCCACGTTGGTCAGGCTGGTCTTGAACTCCTGACCTCAGGTGATCCACCAGCCTCGGCCTCCCAAAGTGCTGGGATTACAGGCATAAGCCACCACGCCAGGCCAATCTTTGTATTTTTAGTAAGGACAGGGTTTCACCACGTTGCCCAGGATGGTCTTCAACTCCTGAGCTCCAGCAATCCACCTGCCTCAGCCTCCCAAAGTGCTGGGATTACAGGTGTAAGGTACCATGCCCAGATGGAGTACAGTTTCAATAGCAACATTTTAATGAGTTTAAAAGAGACAATAATTTCCAACTACAGTGTTCTTCCCAAAGGTTTTAGCAAAAAATAACCTTCAACTATCAAGGATCCCCAATATTGACATTATCTGCTTCTGCTCCTGACATCCAACCATTAATGTTCATGGCTTGATGATCCAGGATGACCTGAAGTATGTAATCCTCTTCTGATACATTACCAGAAGGTCAGTAGTAGCCTAAAGCTATGTCACAATGCCTACATCATTCACCCTACTCATCTCATCATGTGGGCATTTTTTCATCTCACATCATCATAAGAAAAGGGGTGACTATAGTAACAATCAGATGTTTTGGAAGACAGCAAGCACATTCACATAACTTTTATTACAGTACATTGTAATAATTCTTCTATTTTATTATTGTTAATTTCTTACTGTGCCTAATTTATGAATTAAACTTATCATAGGTATATCTGCATATGAGAAAGCATAGTATATATAGGGTTCAGTATCATCTGTGGTTCAGGCCTCCACTGGGGGTCTTGGAATGTATACCCATGGATAAAAGGGAGTAACTGTATATAGATAATGATGTTTAGGAATAGAGAGAGTTGTATTGTGAGGAATTGGCTCAAATGATTATGGAGGCAGAGAAGTTTCACAGTCTGCCATCTGCAACCTGGAGACCCAAGAAAGCTGATATTGCAATACAAGTCCAAAGACCTGAGAACCAGGCCAATGGTATAAATTCCAGCCCAAGGGCAAGACAAGATGAGGTGAGATGTCCCAGATCAAGTAGTAAAGCAGAAAAAAGGAGAGAATTCCTCCTTCTTCCATCTCTTGTTCTATTCAGGCCCTCAACAGATTGGATAATGCCCATCCACACTGGGGAGAACAATCTGCTTTACTGGATGTACTGATCCAAGTGCTAATCTCAGCAAGAAACAGATATACCCAGTAACAAAGTGTAATTTGAACACTCCAAGGTCCAGTCAAGTTGAGATGAAATTAACAAGCATGGTAAGAAATTAGTCAAGAAAAGAGAGGAAAGCTTACAGACAGAGTGAGTGAGTCATATTAGTGGTGGGAAACTCAAGTAAAGATCTACAAACCCTAAGAAAATAGCTAGAAGAGTAAACAGTCATGTCCTCCAAAATAATTTTCTAAAATATCCCTTTTTCCAACAATTTTAATGACAATATGTGATAATATGGAATGTTAAGGCTATAAGAAAACGATACTGGAGAAAACCATGTCAAAGAAAGACTGTGAGACATATGAAGGAGTTCGAAGAGTAGCTCCATTTTCTTTTTCCTCACTTCCCTATACTTTGGTTCAGCTCCTTCCTTTTTTCAGGCTCACTTCCCTAATATTAGAAATTGGCTGTGCCTTGGGCCAGGTTCTCCAGAGCCACCTTGGTCTAGAGTCATACATTAGGTCCTAAGGTACCACTGTTATTTGTGCTATGTGCTGAAAAATATTCATCCTTATACTAAATCTTCCATCACTTGAGGTCACTTGAGTCTCTTTGCAACTAAAAGCAAAGACCTAACCTAACAGCTACATTTAGCCCATTACATGCTTTCCTACATGGTTCACCTCCTCATCACCCCGGTCATTATCTATATCCTGTTGCTCCTGTATTACTTTTATTTGTAGAGCACATCACTAGCTGAAATTATACACACACACACACACACACACACACACATAATTTAAATTGTCCATGTATACTTACTGTCTGTTTTTCCCCCACCAGAATATTCACTCTGACCAAGGTGACCTTAATTTGGCTTCTTCCTAAGTCTAGGACCCTGACTTCCCTTTTCTTAGAATACTTACTTTAGAAAACTTTCTATTGTAAATTCTCTGCCTCTTTCAGAGGAAAATCTTCTCCCAGGCTCTTGCCAATTTTATAACCCAGGAATGTCTTTCTCAAAGACTTGTGGGCTATTCCTTTGGAATATAATCATCAAGAAAGATAGTGCCTCTGTTTTCTAATATCTGTAGGAGGCTAGATGTCAAACTTTGATAAGCATCAATTATCAAATGATTAGATGACCTAATCATATTGACCAACATCTCCACCACTTGTTTCAACGAAGTTGAGTTCAATCCCTCTCCCCTAGTGCAAAAATCTCTCTCTACTATTGCAACGGTCTTGAATACAGTCTTTGTTTTTAACAAACATCTGGTGCAATTTCTCTTTAACAGTTTTATGAAGATAGGGGAGGATTTGTGTGCTTGTTCACTGCTAGATTCCCCAATACTTACAATAAAGGAGTAGCCATACTCCTTTATTATAAAGGAATTCCTGACACATGTGTGTGTGTATATATATACTGCTAAATATAGATATGTGCTATATACATATATACACATATGGGATATATACACATATATATACACACATGAGATATATACACATATGTATACACAGATGAGAGGCAGAGACAGGTGAATATATATATATATATATAAACTATACATATAAAACTATAAATATATTGAGGTGAATAGATGAATGAAATCAAGTAAGGGATTTGTTTTTTTCATTTAAAGGATGACATTCAGAAAAGAATAAATCCTTTTTACGTCATTGCTGTAGTTTGCATGTGGTTTGTCCCATCAAAACTCAAGATTTGATCCCCAATGTGGTAGTGTTGGAACATGGGGCCTAGTGGGAGGTGTTTGAGTCATGGGAGTGAATCTCTCATGAATGTCTTGGTACCATTCTCATGGTAGTGGGTGAGTTCTCACTCTGGCAAGACTGGATTCATTCTTAAAGGAATGGATAACTTCCTGCAACAGTGGGTTTTTCTAGAGCCAGGGCACTGTCTGGGTTTTGTCTCTCCTCATATGTCTGCTTGTCCTTTGACTTTCTCCACAAGGTTATGATGCAGCATGAAAACCCTCATCAGAATCCAGGGCCATGCTCTTGAACTTCCTAACCTGCAGAGCTGTGAGCTAAATAGACTTCTTTTCTTTATAAATTACCCAGCCTCAGGCATACTGTTATAGCTACACAAAATGGACTAAGACAGCCATCCCTGTATATTTCTCAATGTACCACCACATCTCAGAATTCAAACCAAATACACAGTCATTCATAACACTAAAGAGCAAAAAATTAACAATTGAGCTAGTGATCAGACCTAGTGATATGTTTATCATATGTACTGGCAGGTTTCTGTGCATGGAGACTGTATATTTCCTAAAAATAATTACTTTCTTTGCCAACATAGGTAAGATGTCATTAAATAGATGTTCTTTTTTTAAACTTGTTAGATTTCAATATTAAAGACAAGAAGAAGTGATTCTAAAATTCCAGTAGCATCATATTGAATATAAAATTGAGCAAATCTAAAAATCTGTAATTTATGGTAAAATAATTTTTGCACTGGTTTCCATGATCTAGACCTCTTAATTCACTGTGACCAAGACAACTGCAACATCTGTAAAAGTTTTTGAGTAAGGCCATTCACAACTCAGTGTAACCCTGTGTATAAATGTGAATATAACTGAAGATGGCTGATTTTTCCTGACACAATTACCCAAAAACAAACAAATCACAATGGAAACTAGCATCTTCTGGGAAAGTGCACACCAGGCATTTGATCATAAACTCTGTGTTTGTATCTGCAATACTGATCAACTAAACATTCAAACACAACTATCATAGATCATGCTTGTTTATCAGTAGGCTCAGAAGGGTACAGAATAGAAATCACTGCTCATCAAAAGGGCAGTATAAACATCTTCTCCCATGGACGCAGACCTCATAGCAGTTTGTGTAGCCGTCCAAAGAGCTATGCTCCCTGTCCCCCATCTCCCCAAGAAGACAACTTAAAAATGAGAAAATAAGACTCAGTCAGCAGGTACTGGAGACATCCTGACTTAAAAGCCTTGAGAAATAGTCTAATCTCACCATCACCACTATTCTCACTCATCCTGGACACTGAAAACTAAAACTCTATCTTACTGTCTACATTAACATGACTTTGGAGTATCCCTCTGTCTCCCTTAGCATGACTTACTTTCTTCAGAACTCTCCTGCTCAGATAAATGGTTTGATATTTTTATTACAGGAACTTTGCAAAGACCTATTAACTCTTTAGTGAAAAGTATCTGCAGACAGTTTATGGCCTGAGATTCTTTGAATTCTTTCTTTCAAAATCCTTGCCTTGCTGTTTCCTCCAATCCTGTGCTATTGTATCATATTCTTGAACTTTACCCAATTCTAATAAAGCCCACTCCCCTAGCCCCTCCTTGTTTTTAAAAGCTCACCTTAAATCAAACTTTCGATTCTTAATCCATTCTGTCCTTGTCTTTCCTGCTGAGTACACTACCAGAGCTTTGCATGGCAGTGTTCCCTTCTACTGTTGTAAGCAATAAATTCAACTCAGCTTTGTCTTTTTAACAGGTTGTGTTGGTAATGTTTGCAGATGTAGCTTTTGACAGCCTCATGCTCTACCTGATCTAATACTTCTAATAACAATGCCACAGGCATAGTTTTCAGAGTCCCACAAGAGATACGCTCATATCTGTTGGAACTCTGAAAGCTCCATCATTCAAGGAACCCATAAGCCATGATGTCCATATCAAGTTATTTATAGTTTATTAAAAGTTCTTCACAGCCTAGATGCAATTTACTGATGAGGTAATATTTTTTTCTTTCTGTGGAGATGGGGTCCTGGTATGTTGCCCAGGCTGTCCTCAAACTCCTAGGCTCAAGCAATCCGCCTTCCTCTGCCTCCCTGAGGGCTGTGATTACAGGCATTAGCCACCATGCCCAGCCATTTTTTAAAACATAAGTAATATTGCCTAGAAACATAAATGATATGTTCCCTTCACCAGTTCCCAGGGAAACAAAGGAAGACTGCTAGTCAAAAGTCAAATTCTCAAGCAGAAGAAGAAATAATTTTGTTAATCCCTTACCTAAATATAAACAACACTTCTTGAAGAAATTCAGTACAAAGACAAACACGTTGTTCATAAGTTAGTGTATGTTATGTGAAAGCAGTGACGTCAGGGAATAAAATGAAGTATTAAAAAGGCTAAATGAAGTAGGGATGAGCTCCACTGGAACTTCCCCAAAAGCAGAGTAACAAAACTATGATTTCTCAAGCGTGGGGATAATTATCACACAGAAAGACAACGAACAGCAACCTCTATGCAAGTATTCATAATTACTTATGGTAAAAACTGTTTAAGAATTAGCTGTAACATACAAATTCCAATATATTTCAACTTTCTTTGCCTCTATGTTAGAATCATCCCCTGATGCTTAACAATAGGAACAATTTATCATGAATGAAGATCAGTACAGATAAAAAAAAAATTTAGGTAAACAAGAAAATCAAACACAGGAAGCTCAATGCTATCCTCATTGCTTGTTATTTCCTATCCTCTCAAAGCTAATTCCCTCAGTTAAACAGACTGCTTTGTCTCAGTGGAAATTCATGCAAAAGAATGTTCCTGCAACATCACCAAACTTCTCAAATCTAAGAATGTCTATCTTTAAAGCTGTGAATTACCCAACCTTGATAACATTCCCTACCAATGCCCACCAGGAATAGAATTTAAAAGCTTACACGATAGCCATCATGTTCCAATTTGGAACTTGAGGCTGACTCTTACCCTTTCTCCAAATATTTTCCCTATCTCTTCCTTCACCCTGACCCCTCTTTTATTTACACCTTTGAATAGTTTGTGAGAAAGTTTTCCCTCAAAGTAGAAGGTAGGTATCTGTTCAGAGACTATGTCTTGTTCATCTTTGTATTCATTAGTATTTATTTGTCCACAATACTTTGCACTCCCAGTGGGAGATCACAGCTTGGAGGCATAACCCTAAGGTAATCCTTAAACATGTATGGAAAGCTGGTAGTGCAGGTCATCTGACTGGAGGATTATTTACATGACAGCCTAAGAATACTCATGGAAAGGAACTCATGAGAGGAAATGTGAACATAGTTGTCAAAGGATATACCCTATAGTCTGTGAGGAGAAAGAGTTTAGAGCACAGCTAAGATTATGCCACAAAGGTTTCCCTCTGGTCATATCTTTCCCATTATTAACAAAAAGCATGTATAGTTAGGAAATGTGGTATGCCTCATTCACTTCAATAGAAATATTTGTAGGGTGGCAATTAGATGTCAGGCATCTTGGTAGGTATACAAATCCATGATGAGTTACAGAGACAGAGTCTCTGCTTTAGAGATTCTTCTAGAAACAAGCATAATACCTAACCATTAGCTCTCTAAAGATCTTTGCTGCATTTGAATTCTTTTCTTGAAGTACAATTAAAGGATGCCAAATCGGCTCACCAACACACCTTCTCTGAACCTATAGATGAAAGACGAGTATGGATCAGCTACTAATCCAATACTCAATATAAATATAAATGATTTTTAAATTATTATTAGAATCACTATGCTTATTAAAAGAATAGAAATCATACAATGTCAGCTTTCAGGTCACAATGGAATTAAATTAGAAATCAATAACAGAACAATATCTGAAAAATACCTAAACACTTGGAGATTAAATAACACACTTTAAATAACACAAGTCAAAGAAGAATTCTCAAAAGAAATTTAAAATAATTTGAACTATATGAAATGAAAATACAATTTAACAATGTGTAGGACAGGATATCGCAAAAGCAGTGCTTAAAGGGAAATTTATAGCTTTGAATGCATATACTGGAAAAGAAGAAAAATCTAAAATCAATAATCTAAACTTTCACCTTTGCAAACTAGAAAAAGAGGAGGAAATTAAATCCAAAGTAAGTCAAAGAAAAGCCATCATAAAAATTAAAGCAGAAATAGCTGAGCACAATGGCTCAAGCCTATAATCCCAGCACTTTGGGAGGCCGAGGCAGGTGGATCACGAGGTCGGGAGATCGAGACCATCCAGGCCGACACGGTGAAACCCCATCTCTACTAAAAATACAAAAAAATTAGCCAGGTGTGGTGGCGGGCGCCTGTAGTCCCAGCTACTTGGGAGGCTGAGGCAGGAGAATGGTGTGAACCCAGGAGACAGAATTTGCAGTGAGCCGAGATCACACCACTGCACTCCAGCCTGGGCGAGACTCCATCTCAAAAAAAAAAAAAAAAAAAAAAATTAAAGCAGAAATAAAAAAAATAAAAAAAAGGACACACTTTTTTTTTTTTTTTTTTTTTTTGAGACAGGAGTCTTGCTCTGTCGCCCGAGCTGGAGTGCAGTGGCCAGATCTCAGCTCACTGCAAGCTCCGCCTCCCGGGTTTACGCCATTCTCCTGCCTCAGCCTCCGGAGTAGCTGGGACTACAGGCGCCCGCAACCTCGCCCGGCTAGTTTTTTGTATTTTTAGTAGAGACGGGGTTTCACCGTATTAGCCAGGATGGTCTCGATCTCCTGACCTCGTGATCCGCCCGTCTCGGCCTCCCAGAGTGCTGGGATTACAGGCTTGAGCCACCGCGCCCGGCCAGGACATACATTTTTAAAAATCAACAAAGCCGAAAGCTGATTCTTTGAAAGGATTTTAAAACTCAGAAAACCAAACACCACACGTGCTTACTCATAACTCAGAGCTGAACAATGAGCACATGGACACGGGGAAGGGAACAACATACACCTGGGCCTGATGGTGGGGAGGGGATGCCAGGGAGTGGGAGGGAGAGCATCAAGAAGATTAGTTAACACATGCAGGGCTTAATACCTAGGTGATGGATTGATCGGTGCAGCAACCCACCATGACACAGGTTTACCTCTGTAACAGACCTGCATGTCCTACATGTATATACCAGAACTTAAAATAAAATTAATTTTTTTTTTTGTTTGGGCATAGTGGCTCATGCCTGGAATCCCAGCACTTTGGGAGGCCAAGGCAGGCAAATCACCTGATCTCAGGAACTCAAGACCACCCTGGGCAACGTGGTGAAACCCTGTCTCTACCAAGATACAAAACATTAGCCAGGCATGGTGGCATGCGCCTGTAGCATGAGAATCACTTGAGGCCAGGAGGCAGAGGTTGCAGTGAGCTGAGACTGTGCCATTGCACTCCAGCTTGGGTGACAGAGTGAGGTTCCATCTCAAAGAAAAAAAAAAAAAATTAAAACAATAAGCCTCTAGTCAGGCTAACAAAACAAGAGAGAGAGAAGATACAAATTACTAATATTAGAAATGAAAGAGGGGACACTACTACAAATTCCATGAATACTAAAGGGATAATTAAGAAATACCATGAACTCTGCCCACAGATCTGATAAATTTGATAATGAAATAAACCAAATCCTTGAGAGACACATCTGCTAAGACCCACACAAGAAAAAAATAATCTGAATAGAACTGTATCTATTAAACAAATTGCATCAATAATTAATAACCTTCTAAAACACAAAGCACCAGGCCCAGATAGGTTCACAAGTGAAATCTATCAAACATTTAAGGAATAAATTATACCAATTTCCTCCAATGTTTTCCAGAAGGAGAGGCAGAAAGAATACTTTCTTATTCATTTGATGAGACCAGCATTACCCCAATACCAAAACCAGACAAAGATATTACAAGAAAAGTGCAAACCAATATCTCTCATGAACGTAGATGTAAAAATTCTCAACGAAATATTAGTTTTGTTAATATTCAATTTAAAAATTTTTAATCTAACTATGTATTTTAAAAAGTATACACTGTGACCAACTGGATTTGGTTCTAGGTATGCAAAGCTGGTGCAACATTTGAAAGTCAATTAATGTAATCCATAACATCAACAAACTAAAGGAAAATGACATGATCATATCAATGGATGTAGATAAATCATTTAACAAATCCAACATCTATTCATGATAAAATACTCTCAACAAACTACAAGAGAAAATTCTTGAACATGATAAAGAACATCTAAAAAAAAAAAAAACCTACAACTAACATCATATTCAAAAGTGAAAACCTAGAAGCTTTCCCATTAAGATCAGGAACAAGGCAAAGATGTTCCCTCTCATCACTTCTTTTCAAAATCATCGTGGAAATTCTAGCTAATGCAATAAAACAAGAAAAGGTACACTTACTGGGAAGGAAGAAATAAAAATGTTATTGTTCACAGATGATTATCCATGAGATGAGATAATTATCTATGTAGAAAATATGAATAAATTGACCAAAAACCATGAAACTCATAAGTAATTATAGTAAGGTTCCAGGTTACAAGGTTAATACAAAAGGCAATTGCTTTTCTGTATACCAGCAAGGCACAAGAGGAATTTGAAATAGAAATCATAATGCCATTTACTTTAGCCCTCCCCAAAATACTTAAATATAAATCTAATAAAATGTGTAAATGATCTATGAGGAAAACTACAAAACCAATGAAATACATCAAAGAAGAACTAAATAAGTGAAGAGATATTTCATGTTCATGGATAGTAAGACTCAATATCGTCAAGATGTCAGTTCTTCTCAAAATGAACTAGAGACAACAAAAACCCAGTCAAGAACCTAGCAGGTTATTTTGTTGATACAAGTAGACTGATTCTAGCTTATATGGACAGCGAAAAAATTCAAAATAGCCACTACAACATGGAAGTTGAAGAACAAAGTCAGAAGACTGATGCTACATGACTTTCAGACTAACTATAGAACTATGGCAATAAAGAAAGTATGGCACTGGTGAAAAAATAGACAAACAGATTAACTGATCAGAATAGAGAATCCAGGAATAGACCCACATAAATATAATCAACTGATCTTAGAAGAAGGCAAAAAGGCAATGCAACAAAACAAACAGTCTTTTCAAAAAATAGTGATGGAACAACTGGATATCCACACTGACCCTACACCCTTCATGAAATTTAACTCAGAATGAATCGTATAAAATATAAAATGCAAAACTATAAAACTTATGGGAGATAACATAGGAGAAAATCTAGATGACCTTGAGTATGACAATAACTTTACAGGTACAACACCAAAGGCACAATCCATGAAAGTAATCATTGATAAGCTGGACTTAATTAAAATGTAAACTTCTGCTCTGCAAAAGTCACAGTCACAAGAATAAGAAGACAAGCCACAAACTGAGAGAAAATATTTGCAAAAGACATCTAATAAAGTACGATCATCTAAAATATAAAAACTCTTAAAACAACAATAAAAATAAACAATGGACAAAAGATCTGAACACACATCTTACCAAAGAAGATATTCCTATGAGAATTAAGCATATAAAAAGATGTTCAGCAACATATGCCATTTGGCAAACACAAATTTTAAAACATCAAAACAGATACATTTAAACAGATACCACTACACACCTATTAGAATAGTCAAACTCCAAAATACTAACACCGCCAAATGTTGGCAAGGATGAGGAACAACAGAAATTCTCATTCATCGCTGATGGGAATACATAATGTTGCTGCCACTTTGGAAGACAGACAGTTTGAAAGTTTCTTACAAAATTAAACATAGTCTTACCATATGATTCAGCAATCATGTTTCTTGGTATTTACCCAAATATGTTTAAAACTTATGTCTACATATAAACCTGCACATGAATGTTTATAACAGCTTTATTCATAATTTTGACAAAACTTGGAGGCATCCAAGATGTTCTTCAGTAGGTAGGTGAATGAATAAATAAACTGTGATACATCCAGACAATGATATGTTATTCAGCACAGAAAAAAATAAAAAAAAAAGAGCTAACAGGCCTTGAATAAACACAGAGGAACCTTACATGCATATTACTAAGAGAAAGAAGCCAATACGAAAACACTACAAACTATCTGATTCTAAATATGTGACACTTAGAGAAGCCAAAACTATTGAGACACAAGGGATCAGTGATTGCCACGGGTTAGCAGAGAAGGGGGAAAGAATAAGCAGAACATGAAAAAAATTTTAAGACAGTAAAACTAATCTGTGCGATGCTGTAATGGAGGACACATGTCATCATACTTCTGTCCAAACCCATTAAAGGTACAAAATCAAGAGTGAAAGCCACTAGAAACTATCAACTCTGGGTGACAATGATGTATTCATGTGGGTTCATCAACTGTAACAGATGTACCACTCTGGTGCGGAATTTTCATAGTGGGAGAATCTATGCATGTTTGGGAGCAAAGGGTACATGGGAAATCTTTGTACCTCCTCAATCTTGCTACAAACCTAAAAGCAGTCTTAAAAAATAAAGTCTGTTTTTAAAAAGGTTCACACTCTTTACAAAGTTAGATTTAAAAGCAGATTGCTCAGGACTCTATGTTGGCATGCTATCATCAGCTGGGGATCACAGTGAAAAGAAAAATCAACCAATTCCAAGAAGGATTGGCTAGTGCTATGGTTTGATAGGTTTGTCCCCTCAAATATATATGTTAAAACTTAATCTTCAGTGTAATAGCGTTGGGAGAATGAGGTCAAATAGAATGTATTCAGGTCATGAGGGATCTGCCCTCATGCATGGATTAATTCCACTGTAAGAAGGGCTTGTAGAAGCGGTTTGCTGTCTTCTGCTATGTGAGGACACATCATTTGTCTTGTCTGCTCTTCTGCCTTCCACCATGTGAGGACACAGTAGGAAGGCCCCCGCAAGACACCAGATGCCAGTGCCTTGGACTTCCTAGTCTCCAAAACTGTGAGAAATAAGTTCCTGTTCTTCATAAATGGCCCAACCTGTGGTATTTTGCTATGGCAGCACAAAACAGACTTAGACAGGCAGTATTTATATGGATTTAATGAGAATAAAACTAGGAAAACAAACAGAAAAATTAGGTACATCCTGGTTACACTACTCAAATATTATTTTAAATTATCTATACACTTTAATGAAAAGGTAATGGCAAGCCAACTGTATTAAATAACAATTTCTAACATGCTATTCTTTGCAGAAAGTCTGAGATGGCAAGAAAAAGGGACAAAGAGGATTCTGAGCTGACAAAAGTTACGGAAGTCTAGAAGCATAATTAGCCTCTCTGATTTCCTATTCTTGTTTTAATGACTAGATCAGAAATAAGGATTATTAATGTAATTATATAGGATAAAGTGAAATAATGCATGTGGCAGCTTGACAGGTATAATTCATGAAAAAACAATAATTTAGAAAATTATTTTCCATAAACTTTTCTGAAAATTAAAAGTATTTACATACTTCCACTTAGTAGTCATTGTTCTATTCATTCTTTCTTCTAAAGCGATACATGAGTTATCTTTTCTCAATTTCATTTTTTGATCTAGTTTTTATGTTTATCACTTATTAAGACTACTCATTATCATCAAAATTCCCCATGTATCATATTTCCTAAATCCTCCTATGCTACCAAACTGCATGTTATCTGCAGCTGCTCCATCTTTGATGATGTTCTATGGCTCAACTCCCTCTAATCTCTGCAAATTCAGGCTCCCTGAACCTCCCAAAGCTGTATTCCAATGCATACTACAAAGAAGCTCAATCCTATTCTTTGGATTCTTAGTGACAACATTCTTTTACCCTCTGTTTATGGCTTTTAGAACATTTATGTTCCTTCTTTTCAAACAGAATGCCTTCTTCAATGGAATCTATCTTTTCTGCCTCACAATCTTCTTAAAGAATCACATATTCAGTTCATGAATTCCTAGTAAACCAAACTACCTTCAGAGAGCATGTTGACAATCTCGAAAATAAAGAATGTTATTAAGTCTTTTATGTCATTCTGCACTTGCATCATGTAAAAGGATTACATCGTAATTTTCAGACTCATATTCTCTCTTATTCCCAAGACACCATTAATGTACTTCCTCTTCAGGTTTAAGTTCTATTTTATTTTTATGTCATTGTACAACTTACTAAAACCTTGCTAACATTTTACTGCTTCATGTCAATAAGTCACCACTATACGTTAAGAGCAATGAAGAAATACCAAGGAGATGGAAGACACATTGTTCACCATCACAGGATTTATAATCCAGCTGAGGAAACAAACATACAAATGAAATAATCATACCCCATCAGACTAGCAGAATTCTACAAGCAAAATTTATTAGTATCCCTTTTCCCATTTATTCCTTATAACCACCTTGTGATATAAGTAATTTAGCTATACACTCCTTCCCTTGTTTTACATCATGGAAACTGAGAACCAGAGTAACCCTCTCAAAGTCTCAAAACAAATATGTCCTAGACAAGGCACAAGACTCCAGAACATCCAACAGCTGATATAGTGCTTATGAACACACACAAATCAACAAAAGAAAAAATATTTTTAACTATATTAAGATGCATACCTATACAGATGAAATATGGTGAAGATATTAATTAAAGCTGCTTGGGAATGATGCAGGCAGGCTTCCTGAAAGAAATATGTTCCAGAAAGGTGAATGTTATAATAAGGGGTAATAAAGAGCCAATCTACAGGAACTGACCCAGAAAGAAGGCGAAGAATGCGTAAAATAGTATGAATGAAGAAGCTGATAAACGTGGATAAATCTAAATAAGAATTGACAATTAAATATTAATAAAACAATCACAGATTAAAAGGAAAAAACGAAAAATAATGTAGGCCCAAAATAAAAGACAATAATCATTTGAAAGATGAAGGGGAACAGAAGTGCTTGAATTAAATGAAGAAAGGTAAAGATACTTAGAAGCTTCTGGAATTTAAGTCAAACACTGATGTTAAAAATGTACAAGTAATCGATTAACAGAAAAAATTCCAAACCAGTAGGAGGAATCCAAGAGATTAAAGAAAAGTTCAATCAATCCAAAACCTGGAAAAACAAAAGGAAAAAGAAAACAGCAAAAACAAAGATAAGAAAAGGCATTTAAAAATAGAAAATAAGATGTACTAAGTAAATCAAAACGTAATTAATCACAATCAATGTAAACAGATTAAACTTGCCTGTTAAAGAGACTTTCAGAATCTATACACTACTCATAAAATATATATCCAGAAATACACAGACCAAATACACACCAACTACACAAAAGCAAATTTAGCTATAATAGTATAGAGCAAACTAGACCTTAAGCAAGGAAGGCATTATTAGGGACAAAGAACATTAGAAAAATGTGGAAGAAATCTCCCAGAAAGTATAGCAAAAATATAAAGGATTGGAAAATAGGAGTTTTTTTTTTTTTTAAAGGAAATTACAGGAGTGGTCCCATAGGTACAATATCTGAATAAAAGGAGTTCCAGAAAGAGAGAAAATTTAGAAAAGTTCAGAGGGCTGGAGAAAATCATAATAGGAAAAATATCGAGACAGTAGCCATGTTTTTTCAGACTGAAAAGGACCACTTAGTTAATACCCATCAAAACTGATGAAAATAGATCTGCACAAAGGTATATTATCAGAAAGTTACAGAACCTTGGGACAGAGAAGATATATGAAACTTCCAGAAAGAGAAAATAGGTCACACGTAAAGGACCAGAAATCATAATGACTTCAAGTTTCTTATCAGAATTACCGGGAGATAGAGTACAATGGCATTGTATCTTTCAAAATTCTGAAGGAAAATTATCTCTAGCCAAGAATATTATGGCTAGCTCAACCATCAATTAGGTGAAAGAGTAAAGAGAGGTTTGTTTAAGAAAATGATATTGACAGAATATCTCTTGCATCAATGTAATGAAGGGAGATTTAGATAATTTTCAGAGAACTTTGAGGCTGAATTAGTGATAAGAACATAGAAAACGTAAAATCAGACAGTTATCAGCTCCCAGAAAAATGGAAAGTGCAGAAAAAGAAAAGTAATTACAACATGCTGCAAGGATCAGGAGAAAGTGCATATTTGCAGTCATAATAATATAAACACTTGGCAGGGCCCAGTGGCTCACACCTGTAATCCCAACATTTTGGGAGGCTGAGGCGGGCGGATCACTTGAGGTCAGGAATTCAAGACCAGGCTGGCCAACATGGTTAAATACTAAAAAAAATTTTAAAAATTAGCCGAGTGTGGTGGTGTGCATCTCTAGTCCCAGCTGCTGTGGAGGTTGAGGCAGGAGAATCGCTTGAACCTGGGAGGCAGAGGTTGCAGTGATCATACCACCGCACTCTGGCCTGGGTGACAGAGCAAGACTCTGTCTCCAAAAAAAGAAACAAATTAATAATAAAAATATCAATGCTTAATATTTATTGAATCAAAAGGATGATACATTGTGAGAATGAGGTGATGAAAATGGTGCATGTAAATAGTAAGAGAAGGTAGAAAGGGGAGCTAAAATCTCACCTTTCATAGTGAGAAGTCAAAGACAAAACCTAAAATTGACAAACCAAGAGGTAGATATGTAGTCACATTGTTTGGTGACATGGAAGCAAATAATAAAAGAATCCGCCGAAAAATTTGAAAGTGGCACTCTAGGGTCTTCTCTTTTTTAAAATGAGACATTGCCAACTGTTCTTTATAGAGACTTTACCAATTCGTTCTCCCCTGAGCAGTATATGAGAGTGACGCACCACATCCCACTTGATCAAGTGAGGTCCTGTAAGGAGTAGATGCCAAGTCAGGGTTATTTACGCAATAATTTTACTGACGTAAATGCCTGGGAAGGACAAAATGGGGAGGAGGGGAACACGAAGAGCCTTTGGACTACAATGCAAGTCTAACACCTGTGAAAGAGGGAAGGAAGACTCACGTAGGAAGAAAAAGCTTAAACTTTTACATAATAAATGGACAGTCCCAGAGCAAAAGTTGCACCTATGGACAAGTTATAGTATTCCCACCATACTCAGACATTGACGGGGAGCAGCCCTGGGGAAATGTGTGAGCCCAGCTTCAATATGTGAGCTGCAGCAGATCAGAAAAGGCAGCAGCCTTCAGTTAACTGTGTTCAGTGCTGTGTTGGAAAATGATTAACAACTAGCTCTACAGAAAGTTTTTTAAAAAGGCCTTGATTTGTAGCTTTTGCTACTTTCTGTGGTGTAAATACTCCCACTGTGGCTAATTTCAAGCTACCACTGTGAGATCACTAAATGTTGAGTTAAGAAGAGATGCTAACAACAGGCTTTCTAAAGCCAGGAGCTGGACCGAGGGTGCCGCTGACTGTACTCCACACAACACGTGTTTACGAAAGGAGATTTGAGCAGTGTGCCTACTTAGCTACTACACTCAATAGCCTAGCGTTCTAATAGTTTCGGTCTTTGCAGTGTAATAAACGAAAATTGTATTTAGTGCAGATTTACTTTGCATTTCTTGAATATGAGCAAAATTGAGGGAATCTTTTAATATAAATATTATTGCAGTATTACATATAATTATATATGTATTTATTATTATACAATATATTTACTGCAATACTAATCAAACCAATCTTTTGATTATTTTTAATGGACAGAAATTAAAAATACATGTAGAACATGATGTCTTTAAGTACGTATGCATTGTGGAATGACTAAATCTAGCTAGTTAACATATGTGTTTCTTCACATAGTTATCATTTTTGTGGTGAGAACACTTTACACCCACTTTCTTAGCATTTTTACAGAATGTAGTACATTGTTAACTATAGTCGCCATGTTGTATAATAGATCTCTTGAATTTAGTTCCATCTAACTGAAGTTTTGTATTCTTTGACCATCTCTCCATTCACCCCACCCCCTGGTTACCATCATTCTACTCTATATGAGATGAACTTTTCTAGATTCCACATGAGTGATTCTTTTTATTAAAATCTTTAGGGCTATGTTCTAAATAACCAAGCTATTAATGTAATCATCTGTGTAGTGTGCAAAACATAAATATTGCTTATTGGCTTATTGTCCCCTATTATGTGATTTGCATTTTTAAAATTAACTTCTTTAACTCACTTCAGAAGATAAATTTGAAAAAAAAAAAATCTTTAAAAGCTTCATGTAGGTGGACTCAAAACTTGGAAAATGAATTACTATGATTTCTTTTTTGCCATAATTTGTAAAGTAATAATTACATATACAGTATGAAAACACAATGTCTATATTAAATTTGGGGGAAATAATATTTGTATTATTATAGTTGATTGAATGTAAATATTTTATGGAAAAAGTCACTGAAGAAAAGTTTCAATCTATCTCCCAACACACATAGAGAAACAATAAGATATTATAATGTATAATAAAAATAATAACAGAATAAGGAATTTTCCATTGAGCAGTCTACAGAGTAGAATCTATAGGAACATCTTAGGACAATTAAGTTAGTAATATTACCATTATTAACACATTTTAATAATAGATATATTCTATACTCTCTCTTCTATGTATCATGAATTGAAATTACTGATTGTATCCTATTAGCTTGGTGTAACAACTTAAATATCATCTGCTATTAACTTAGAGGCTGAGAAGCTGCGAATGAAGTAGTCTTTTAAGTTTTACATATTTTAATTACTTCTAGGTGCACTGATAACACTGAAGAAGCAGAGTCTTATATTAGACCAGACATCAGAAGTCATCTGACATGGTTTGGTTCTGTGTCCCCACCCAAATCTCATCTCACATAGTAATCCCCACATGGCAAGAGAGGGACCTGGTGGGAGGTGATTAGATTATGGGGGCAATTTTCCCCAGGCTGTTCCCATGATAGTGAGGGAGTTCTCATGAGATCTGGGGGTTTTAAAAGTGGCAGTTTCCCCTGTGCTCCTTTCTCTCTCCTGCCGCCATGTGAAGAAGGTCCTTGCTTCCTTCCACTAGGATTATAAGTTTCCTGAGGCCTCTCCAGCCATGTGGAACTGTGAGTCAATTAAATACCTTCTGTTTATAAATTACCCAGTCTCAGGTTGTATATTTATAGCAGTATGAAAATGGACTAATATGTCATCCAATACCCACCAATATATTCAGACAAAATGTAAAGCAAAAGCTATGAGGAAGAAACCAAAGTGGCAAAAATTCAAGAATTGCTCTTTCATAAAACTTTCTTTATCTTTATATTAACTCTACCACTGTTACCATAAGCATCTTGAGAGGAGCAGTCAATAGATCTGTGAATGAATAGAGTTTTCAAATGCTGCAGCTTTTCAAAGAAAATATATCTACTTATTAGGTTGTTATAAAAGTAAATGTGGTTTTTACCATTAAAAGTAATTGTGAAAACCACAATTACTTTTGCACCAACCTAATATCTTCTTTCAATCAATTATGTAGTTTGTGAACCGTAGTTGACTTCAAATGCCACCACTTTTCTTCTCCTCCACTTCTTCCATTCACAACCTCCAATTCCCAGTAATTAGTACTTTCAACCAGATACCAAGGAAAAGAAATAGATGAACAATAACTTAAGGTGATCAAATGCAATAACTTTGGGCAAGGGTTTCAAGAAAGTTGAAAATGCTGGCTAAAAAGAGCTTTGGATTATCTGTGGAATCCATTTATCCTGATGTTTTCAAAACATATGACCCACAGTACTCAGAAAACCAAAACAAAAGACTTACCTCATCCACATTTTCAAAGGCATTGATGATGTCATAAGGTAAACAAGACAGCAGATCGATCACAAACCAAGTTTTCAGATAGTTCATCCTTATGAGCTTAGGGTCAGAAATGACCTCTCCACCAGGCCCCACGAAAGTTGTGTGAAAATTTAAAACGATGTCAACCAGAAAAATAACGTCCACCACACTATCCAGTACCAGCCAGGCTATGTTGTTCTGTTTTGTTTTGAAGGAAACATTATAAGGAACCATAATGGCGGTGTAGAAGGTAAGAATTAAAATCACCCAATCCCAAGTAGTTTTAAAAGCACAATAATGTAAAATAATGTGTGGTGGCGTCTTTGGCGCTTCTTGTTTATACTGAGGAAGGATATCTGATCCCAGCTGAAGAACCTAAAAGAGAGAAAATGTGTTTATATATGACTAGGTTATCTCTGCACAGTCAGTGATGAGTTCAAATCTACTGGCAGTCAACCCACAGCCAGTCATGCTCCACAGTCTTGCCTCCCTCTTTTCCTGAGTTGTCCTAAAATTTGTTCACAGGAAGTCACTCCAAGTCCAAGAGCTCTACCAAAGCTGATCTTTCTGCTGTTCTGTCTGGCCTGCTCTGACGCAGTAGCCAACACTGATCCACAACACTGCTAGATGTCCACTTCTTCAAGTGCCTCCAGCACACTCACTCTGTAAGCCCCCCTAGAATCACATGGCTCTCACGGACTGTCCAGCAGTTATTTGGGTGACACACCATTATCTATTCTTCATACACATTTAGCACCTCGGGAAGCATAACTTTGATTCTGATGGCCTCGCTGGACCCCGGCATCACACTGTTGGTGATGTTGTTGTTGAATGATACTCAGCAAGGGCCCTGATGGCTGGCACAGCAAGGATTGTAAAGGGTATCACCTGTTTTTTCCCTTTCTCCCTTAGATTTGGACTTAAAGAATATTGTGTTTCTTGCCCAAGCGCAAATTTCCTTTAGGGAAAAAAATATTAAATACTCAAGTTTGTTTCTGTATACCTATTTGACAAATGGAAAAATTTCAGCGTAAGGTTATATGAACCTTGAATTATACTAATTAGGTCTAATTACAGTAGAAAAAAAAGATAAAAAGCAGATGACAGAGCAAGAGTAGAGGTTTGTGTATCCCTGGGCAAAGGTAACCAACACAAGACATAGCATTGCCTTCTGGAACCTGGAACCTGGGAATTCTAAAAAATAGTTGAGGCAAGCAGATCACGAGGTCAGGAGATCGAGACCATCCTGGCCAACATGGTGAAACCCCATCTCTACTAAAAATACAAATATCAGATGGGTGTGGTGGTGCGTTCCTATAATCCCAGCTACTCAGGAAATGGAGACACTAGAATCACTTGAATGCAGGAGGCAGAGGTTGCAGTGAGCTGAGATTGCGCCACTGCACTCCAGCCTGGCGACAGAGCGAGACTGCATCTCAAAAACAAAAAACAAAAAAACAAAAAAAACAGTTGAAGGGGTAAACCAAAAACTTCTGCCCTTTGCCATCAATGAAGCCAAAGACACTGTATGTGTTAAAGAGTTTGGTAAACTGAAATTTTTAAATATTTTCAACAGCTTTGCCCATCATATGTATTCAGTTACTCAGTGTCTCTAGGACTAATGGGACCCAGGAGGTAGGAGTCAAAAAGTCCAAATCATAAAATCATAAATGCATTAAATATTTAGATGTAGGAATGGATAAAAATAAAAATACTTGTTAGCATGTAACTCTGAGTTATATGCCAAAAAACAAAACAAATATACTAGCATCTTTGGAAGCTTGGGAGAGTATCCTAAAGTTCCTCTCACATACAGAACTTATGTATCGGAAAACTAAGAATATAATATCCATTGTTACTATTTTTTGATATGGAAAACATCATTGGTGGTCTCTTTAATTGTATGTTAGAATTGTTGTTTTTATTTTGAGGTTTGTAAGAATACTTGCAAAGATATTTTATGTATTTGCCATTATCAGTACCTCAGTTATATTTTTCCCATGATGTCTTAAATTACTTAAGAGCAAATTATCCTACCAGGAGTGTAAGTCATGTTGGGGTGAAGCATTATATATATACAATTGTACATAATCGTGGTTTTTCTTTTACCTTTCAACCACTGGCCTGTCAGTTCCAATTTCATTGTGCTACACATGAAAATTGCCTTCATATTCAATGTTAGTAGTTTACCATCTATATATACACAGTCTATGTTTAACCACAAATAAATCAAACTTGGGAAATAAGAATAAACTCAGTGCCAGGGTGCATTACCACCTTCATGGACCCTAAGCCTTTGTTCCTTCCTGGACTCCTTCATGGTGAAAC
>NW_012119265.1:11443911-11484097 GCF_000951035.1 Colobus angolensis palliatus
ATGTGTGTATATATGTGTGTGTGTGTGTATTATAACAGCATTCCTGTAAAGATAAATATATTAATATCACACATTCAATTTTCATTTTTACCTAAAAGTTACTCTGTTTTCTTCTGCTGTTAATAGAAATTGAAACATCCTGTAGGCCCGTAAAAGCGCTGTGGGGCCCTGGACACTGTGCCTGCTGTACTAACAGATGTCAGCCCTGCTCAGTACCCCGGATTAATGCAAGTCTCCTCTAAAGATGCAATGGCATCACCCTAAGTTCAGAAAGTCTTAAACCTAGCTATCCATTAAAATCATCCGGGGAAGTTTTAAAAGAATACAGTATACTTATACCTAGACTCCACCCTGGAGAATGATTAAATTGGTCTTGTTTGGGTTCTCAGAGAATCTATAGTTTCAAAACCTTCCCAGGTGTTTACAATGTACAGCCCAAGTTAAGATCTCTGTCTTACATTTCTTTAGACATTCAGGACCCAGTTCTCTAGACAGTGATTTGTGTATGTAAAGCCTCCAAAAAAATGCAAGATGAGGACAAAAAGGAGGAGGAAAGGGTAGAGAAGGACAAGCAGGAGGAAGAAGAGGAAAATGGCAACAATAAAAAATAGTGCACAAAAAATAATTGAAGCTTGATCTTTTTCATATGCAAAGCATTACCTTAATCTCCACTCTGTCCCTGGGCTCTTTTAAAAAACAGTGAGTAACAGACTCTTCACTTTCATTGTTATTTCATTTGTGCTTTTATAAGCAATAAGCCTTTGGTGGAGGGAGGATGAAATCACATTTTTTTGATGTATTTTTGTACCAATACAGACACATTCTTCCTCTCTGAAGATCTGAGAGCAATGACTCCAACAAAGTCAGGCCCACTGACTGATGTGGCGGGGTGCATATATTTATCTCTACCCAACATAAAAGTGAACAAGCTAAAGGCAATCAGCAGGGTGTCAATGCATGCGGAAAATTAATTAACTACCTTTATGGAGACTGGAATCTTTGAAACTGGGGATCAGCTCCAAATTTGGGGAATCAGGTAGAACTGAGATCAAATTTATCTGTCTTTGAAAAAGTGAAAGAGCCTAAAATTCCACAGCAAAACCAAATACTTGCATTCAGCAAATTACATGAGTTTTGAGTACCACTGGAAAAACAATATTGTTGTACTTATTTGTTATTTCTTTTATGTCTATCTTTGGAGATTAAGAGCATGTGCTGCAGGGCAGGTATTCAGACTAAATGTCTATCGACAATCTTGTTATTTCTGTGTGCTCTCTGAAACCGATCCTAAGATCTGACAGAAAGCAGTTTTATATCAGAACCAGGTTTATGAATAAGGGATGACTGGTAAAGAAACTAACACTAATCACAGAGCAAAGAAAAAAAAACCAGATGGGATGAAATAGGAATAAGTTTCTCAAAAGTAAAAATGAGAAAATGTCAAGGGGAAAGTTTCTTTCTTTTCCCTGGACATACAGAAAAACAATCCTGAGTGATTCTGGGTGCTAAGGGAGAAGATTTTCTTCTCTATGGCCCCCTTCCACTTGTTCTCACTCTGTTGTGTAACAGACAAAAGAAAAATCCTGAATAAGGTGTGGTTAAGACTCTGAAGGAATCATGACTATAAAAATTAACAATCACAGAAACAACCTCCTACATTTCAGCTTGATTTGTAGAAAGAAACAGGCAACTTTAGGCAGAAGAGTAAATAGCTGCAAAATCCAAGCCTTTTTGCAAAAGAAAGTCGTATCTCATTGTCTGCTTTAAATCTTGTACTAATTGCATATTAACTTTTAAATATTGTGATTATTAGTATTAGTTAATATTTAGTTATATTAACGTCTTATTTTGGTCTTCAGAAACATATCTGCACATCAAAGGATTCATTTTTCCCCAAGCTAACAGTGCTGTTTAAAGCAGAAAACCGTAATAAGTCTTTTTGTTAGCCATGGTCTAAGGAAAACTCTATAGTTTTCTAAATTCAGGGAACATACTTTACTTCCTAATCCCCTCCAAACCAGAGTCAATATTTACAATGAGTTAAGAAAATCACTCTGAAGTGCTTCAACTCACTTTTCTGCAGCAGAGGAAACTGATAAGCATATGGATTTTATTTTATCTGTCTCTCTTTTGGTAAAAGTTACCTGAGAATATTTTGTGAGTGCAAACGTAGTGCTCAGCATAGTTTGGTAGCTTAATGAGCTTTTTGGCATCTTTCAAACCAGTAACACAAATTATGGTTATAGAAGACATGCAAACAATAAAGCTATTAGCTGCCTCAGAGTTCTGTCCTCATTTTTTTTCTCCTTAGTCTCAGGGTAACATCATCTAGTCACATGACTTGAACAGCCATAATTGTAAGGATGACACTGAAGCCTACAACTCAAACTCAAATATCTTTCCAGAGTGCCAAACCCATAAATCTCACTGCCATTCAGGCATCTCCACTAGGACTTCCTATCAGGCTCTTCAAACTTAGTATGCCCAAAACCGAACTCATGGTCATTGTCCTCAAATCGTCTTTCCTTCCTCTTACATTCGTCATTTTATTAACCAACGGTACTATCTACCCTGTCGTCTAAATCAAAAACATAGAATCGCACTGGATTCAACCCCTTGTTTCACACACTATTCTAATGTATCAGCAAATGTGTTTACTCTAATCTTAATGTGTCTGCAATCCACCTGCTTCTGCTATCACTATCTTGCTGACAACCGTGGTCATGCTGACTTACTTACTGCTAGGACTTCCTCACTCGTTTCCCTACCTCCCCATTCTCCACAGATCCACTAGGTCATGCAGGAGTTTTTAATCATTTCGTGCCTTGGATCCCTATGGCAATCTGGTAAAAACTATGGGCCTCTTCTTAGAATAAAGGTTTTGAATTAACACAATGAAAACATGAAATTGCAAAAGAAACCAATCAGGATCCACCTCCCTTTGAGAGGTTTTTCTGAGACACAAAGGTCATTTTCCTGGCACATGAGACACCAGCCACCACCATTTCACTACATGCTACCTTACCTTCTCCTTCCCCATCTGAATTCAACTACACTAAAGTCATACTCAACGTCATCATACTACCTCATCTCTGAGCCTTTGTACATACTGGCCTCCCTAGTAGGAATAAACTGCATCCCTTCTTTACCTGACTAACTCTCACATTTTCCCTTCAGAATTCACTCAGTCCAGGTATCATCTCACTCATACAGCCTTCCCTAGGGCCCCACATTTGGGCGAATTCTCCTGCACAGGCTCCCACGGCACCCTGTCATTGCATTTTTTCACATCTTATGATCAGTTTCTGTTAGGTATCTAACTCCTTGATGACAGGGTCTTATTTATCTTTACATCCTTTGCAGAGTGCCAAGCACAGAGCATACCCTGAACATGTGTTTGCTGCATATACTCATGAAGCAATGAAAGAACTCCCTATTTGATATGCTCAAAGAAAACTTATACTCTACAGACATGACCTGGGATGTCATAAGCTACACTCCCATTTCAAAAGTTGGAGAGAATGAATAGAAATATTTAGAATTTCTATATTTCTACAAGGGAAACATAAATTATCAGCTAAGTATTTATAAGATCATAGCCAGAAATATCTATATTAAATCATTTTGGGGAAGAAAAATGTACCAACACCACCATCTTGGGAAGCAAAGTTTGTTTCATACTTACTTCAGCTAATCTTGAATGTTTGTGGACCACCTCTGTTTTATTCATTGGCGTGAGCTGCTGCAAAACACTTCGGCTATTTGTCAAAGCTCGTGTCAATCGGGCAAATTTTGTCCAACCTTAAAAATAAGGAAAGAAAGTCTCAGTTTTTCATACACAATGAATAAGAAATCCAACATTCTTGCTAGTATTAAAAAGATCTCAGCAACCACATAATATCCAAAATGAATGCAAAGTATCAAACAAAAGTATTTTCTTTCCTTCTGTATAGATGTGCTCATATGTTTGAAATGTGGCTATAAAATAATGAACAATTTTTATGTGTGACTTTTGTGTTTTGCCTGTATCTGTGATATAGTCCCTGTAGCCAAGGCAACCAGCTATCCACAAAATTCTGTGCTCCTCCTTGCATTGTATAGCTTTCTTACTGGGATATAGCTGTCCAACCAGGAACATATTTCCCAGAATTTCTTGCATCTTAGTATGGCCTATGTCCCTGGTTCTCACCAATGGAATGTAGACAGAAGTAATGTGTGTCACTTCCATGCCGTGATTTAAGAAGCAACTGTGACTTCTCCATAATTTCTCTTTCTTTCTACCAGCTGGAAGGATGCAAATGACAAGGCCCAAGGGGATAGCAAAGCTTCTGAATAACTGCGTGGGAAAATGCCATATGCCAGCCAGGATCCTTTGCCTTGGACTGTTATATGAGCAAGAAATGTGCTTCTATTGTATTAAGCCACTGAAAGTTGGGGATTTATTTGTTATAGCAGCTTGTCTTACCCTAATAAAAAGTCCTTCATGCATTTGTGTGTAGATATAAGAGAATAAAACTGAATTGCAGCAAATCTTACTTTTTATGGTTTATCTCACACACTTCCATCTTCCTTGTAACATAGCAAAATGTTATTTATCTGTTATTAATAACTGCAGTGATACCTAAATTTATTTTTGGAATATCTAGAATTGTTAATAATGTCTTCGGAAAGAGCAGTGACTTTTGGGGGAAAGAAATGCAATTTAATAGGAAAGAATTTTCTTATGGGGCCTCAAATTGCCAGCATTGAAATCATTAATCTCAAGGAAATGTCAATAAGAGGTGAACAAATAGAACATAACCAGCCATACTCTTGTCCTGTCTCAATTATCCTTTCTCTAGATATCTCAAAAGCTCCGATTCATTAAAAAATGTTGTTAACACTATCTGATAACTTCTACACAATTACCCTTCATGAGGTCATTTATTAGGTAACTCCTTAAAACTGAAAAACTCCTGATGTTCCAAAGGAATGAGCAATGATGAAATTTCAGACAATATGACAAAAAAAATTAAGGAAGAAATTCTGGAAATACACCTGTACACCTGCCTAATATCTGTCAAACTATAAAACACAGGTGACATCATTCTTTACTACTTTTCTTCAGGCTGATTCTGATTTCATTTAAGCTTTGTATTGCCCCACCAAGTCAGGTCTCTCTATGTATTCAATAACTGGATTGGAAAAGAAAGAAAATGGCATCAGTTGATGGAAAGTCTTTATTTCTTCTACATTAATGGGCCCCATCCTAGTAATTAGAACCAAAAAAAGGTTAGGTTTTGGGAATCATATGCAACCCTAAGGTTTACCCTGTACAATGTGCTGCAGAAACAAAAAAAGGTATCAGATATGCTACCAACTCTCTAAAAACTCAACCTTAATGAAAAACCAACATGCAATCTCTATGACAAATTGAGACTTTTTCTTTTGAGTGCCAGGCTTATGTGTTTAATTAGCCACTGGACCTTTCTTACTGCAGTGTTCTACAGGCATCGGACAACACTCAACATGTCCAAAACTGATACCATCTTACCCCTTCATCACCCACTCTGCCTCATTCATGCATCCCTGATCTTGTCGAATGGCCCCAAGATATTTCTAATTGCCTAAATGAGAAACTTGAAATTTGCCATCCTCTTTTCACTATTACCTACACACACACACACACACACACACACTCACACACAATTATTTCCCAGCCTTATAGATTATAACATCAATAAATATCTCTCAAATTGAATCTCCTCTCTGCACCCTACTGACATACCATTTTTCACCTGAGTTAGGCAGCGTTCCAAAACCACATCCTCATTGCATGCAAAATTCTTTCTAAAACACATGTCTTTTACCCTATTACCCTTTACAGAAACCTGAAGGCCTCCAGGATAACACTGCATATCCTTGGTATACAGGTCATTTATTTTCTGATCCCAGTGATTTGCTCTGCCTCTCTCTTGCCACTTTCTCACACATGCTCTGCATCCCAGTCTTATTGAAATCAATAGCAAATCAAATAAAGAATAAATTCAAAATGAAAATTAAATCTACTAGGAATTCTTTGTACACCCTATGCTGTTTTGTGTTTCCATGTTTTCACATGTTACAATCATTCTGCCTGCCTGGAATGTCTTTTCCCTCCCCCATCTGTCTGGCTAACACTTAACCTGGTAACTGCAGCCTCAGTTAAAGCATTACCTTGATGCTTCTTTGATTCACCCACAAGTGAGATGTGCTCTCCTCTGTACACGCACATCATGGGATGCATACCTCACCTGGTGCTAACAACACTGATGCAACTGTTGATTAATATAATAGTCACTCTTGCTAAACTCTTGTTTTCCCTCCATTCTTACCACTTGAAACAGGGCCTGGCATAAAATACACCACAATATAAATCAATCGTATTTGTAACTTTAAAAATCAGATATAAAATAAATCTCATTTTGTTTCATTATCCCTGGTTTTTGGTTTGATTTTGCTTTGTTTGGTAAAAGTGATGAGGGTGTCTTTGGATGACAGTAACTATATGCGTCATAGGTATATTATAATTTTACCTGGTGATAATTTGTGCACCTTAAATCAACAGAATGTTATAATTGCCTTGACTATTTCTAGAAAATTCCAAGTCAATTTTTTTACTTACTGAAGGCTCAGATTTCTAAAACAGGTAAAATTACAGCTCTTGATATAACTCAGTTGGATTAAAAGAAATGCCCACTTTCATTCCCTGTGTGAAGAAAAGGTTTATCCAAAAAAAATTTTGACAAAAAAAAAGGAGACATTTAGGAATAAATTAAATGATCTATAAAAGAATACAAATCATCAAATTGCAGGTTTTCTCCGATTTCACAGTATCATTCATGAAAATAAATGTGAGGAAGGAGAAATATGACAATGAAAGCTTATTATCATCCTCTGGTTTTCCATGTGAAGCCATCACGAGCACATAATACAACTGTGTTTCTTAATGAGTAAGCAGTAGTTCCTAATAGAAAAAAAGCTTGTACAAATGTCTGCATATGTGTGTACCTTATTTTACACATGAAGTCAGTGTGATCAAGGAATATTTCATCTCTTTTGTTTAGCTTATTTTAGTTTCTTGAAGGAAAAAAATCATTTTTAAACAGTAAAAATAAAACACAGGCATTTTTCTCCAAGAGTAAAAATAGGACTATCATTGATTTAAAGAACAGAAAGAAAATGAAAGAGAAAGGTAATATTAACCCATCATTCTTTTTTTTTTTTTTATTATACTTTAAGTTCTAGGGTACATGTGCATAACGTGCAGGTTTGTTACATATGTATACTTGTGCCATGTTGGTGTGCTGCACCCATCAACTCGTCAGCACCCATCAATTCATCATTTATATCAGGTATACCTCCCCAATGCAATCCCTCCCCCCTCCCCCCTCCCCATGATAAGCCCCAGTGTGTGATGTTCCCCTTCCTAAGTCCAAGTGATCTCATTGTTCAGTTCCCACCTATGAGTGAGAACATGCGGTGTTTGGTTTTCTCTTCTTGTGATAGTTTGCTAAGAATGATGGTTTCCAGCTGCATCCATGTCCCTACAAAGGACGCAAACTCATCCTTTTTTATGGCTGCATAGTATTCCATGGTGTATATGTGCCACATTTTCTTAATCCAGTCTGTCACAGATGGACATTTGGGTTGCTTCCAAGTCTTTGCTATTGTGAATAGTGCCGCAATAAACATACGTGTGCATGTGTCTTTGTAGTAGAATAATTTATAATCCTCTGGGTATATACCCAGTAGTGGGATGGCTGGGTCATATGGTATATCTAGTTCTAGAGCTGGAGGCGTCACGCTACCTGACTTCAAACTATACTACAAGGCTACAGTAACCAAAACAGCATGGTACTGGTACCAAAACAGAGATATAGACCAATGGAACAGAACAGAGTCCTCAGAAATAATACCACACATCTACAGCCATCTGATCTTTGACTAACCCATCATTCTAAAAACGTTTTAAGTCAGCATATTCAGAGTGAGACTACCCTTGAACATAGATGAAAAGTGAATTGACTGCATCGTGTGACTTTTAGGTGCCAGATCTTGTATTTTCTATCCTTGGTATTAGTCCATTCTCATTCTGCTATAAAGAACTGCCTGAGACTGGGTAACTTATAAAGGAAACAGGTTTAATTGACTCACAGTTCCATATAGCTGGAGAGACCTTGGGAAACATGCAATCATGGCAGAAGCGAAAGAGAACACGTCCTTCTTTACATGGCAGCAGGAAGGAGGAGTGCCGAGCCAAGAGGGGAAAATCCCCTTATAAAAACATCAGATCTCAGGAGAACTTACTCACTATAATGAGAACAGCATGGCGTGACCGCCCCCGTGATCTAATCACCTCCCATGAGGTCCCTCCCCCAATGTGGGGATTACAATTCAAATTACAATTCAAGATGAGATTTGGGTGGGAACACAGAACCAGACTATATTACTGTGGTTGACTAACACATAGTGGGCACTAGATCTGTTTTTGTGGAATGTTTTATTGAATGGTTTTGTTTAGTGAATGAATTAATGATGATCAATGAGGAAATAAGTTAAATAGGACTACAGCATCTGCAATATACATAAATATTTAAAATTTAAAGAAGAAAATATATGCAGTTCTTAGGTATCAGCATAGCTTATATGAAAGAAGTCTTTTGGTTGAAGAAGGTAGGAAAGGCATGGTAAGGAAGGTTAGGGAAGGAATTCTGGAAGTGTTAAGGATTATAATCTGCTTTCAGAAAGAGAACTTGGTAACTGTTGGAAGAAAAAAAAAAAAAAGAAGTGGTGGTAAATGTTGAACTGTCTCAGATGTACCAGAAGAGAGAAATTTAGAAGAAAAGACTTGGAAAGGATTCCTTCTTCCTAGAGAAATCAAAGCCAAAGGCGGTTGTAAAATTGAGTAATCATTTATGAGTTTTGCTATCAAAATGCCCTAGAACATGGCGAATCAATGCAAAGCAAAGGAATGTTTTGGTCCACATTAAAATCAATGGGAGCATTCAAAGATGAGCTTTCTGAGCTACTCAGTAATCTTCCAATTTGTCTCTGATTAGGGCCTTCTTGCAGTTTCAGTTCCAAAGAGTTAGGATTTTTCTCACAACACCTATGCTGTCCTTCTCTCCTTACTGTCAGCACAAACCCCTCCCAAAAACGTTATTGAAAAAAGCAGAAACATGATAGTCTTCTTTTTAAGTTATATAAAGTTATGAAGTACAAGTGCAATTTCTTTACATGCATCAATTGTATAATCGTCAGGGCTTTTAGGTTAACTGTGACCTGAATAACATATATTGTACTCATTAAGAATTTCTCATCATCCACCCTCTCCCACACCTTCACCCTCCCAAGTCTCCAGTGTCTCTCATTCCAGTCTCTACATCCATGTGTACACATTTTTAACACCCACTTAATGAGTGAGAATATGTGATATTTGTCTTTTTGTGTCTGGGTTAGTTCACTTAAGATAATGGATTCCAATTCCATTCATGTTGCTGCAAAAGACATGATTTCATTCTTTTTTATGGCTGAGTAGCATCCCATTGTGTATATATGCCACATGTTCTTTATCCAGTCATCCACTGATGGACAACTAGATTGATTCTATCTTTTCAGTTGTGAATAGTGCTGCGATAAACATACGAGTGAAGGCATCTTTTTGGTGTAAAGATTTATTTTCTTTTGGTACATACCCAGTAGCAGGATTGCCAGATCAAATGGTAGTTCTATTTTTAGTTATTTGAGAAATCTCCATATTGTTTTCCATTGAGGTTTTACTAACCTACATTCCCACCAACAGTGTACAAGAGTTCCCTTTTCTCCACATCCTTACCAACATCTGTTATTTTTTGTCTTTTTAATGGCCCTTCTGATTGTTGTGAGAGGATATCTCATTGTAGTTTTAATTTGCATTTCTCCGATGATTAGTGATGTCAAGCATTTTTTCATATACTGTTGGCCATTTGTATGTATTCTTTTGAAAAATATCTATTCATGTCCTTTCCCCACTTTTTAATGGAGTTATGTTATTGTTGTTGTTGTTGTTGTTGTTGTTGTTGTTGAATTGGGTGCCTTATAAATTCTAAATATTAGTCCTCTGTTGAATAAATAGTTTGCAAATACTTTCTTCTATTCCTCAGGTCATCTGTCCACTCTGTTGGTTCTTTCTTTTGCTGTACAGAAGCTTTTTAGTTTAAGTAAGTTCCATTTGTCTGTTTTTATTTTTGTTGTCTTGGCTTTTGAGGTCTTTGTCATGAATTCTTTGCCTAGACCAATGTCCAAAAGAGGCTTTCCTAGACTTTCTCCTAGTATTTTTATAGCTTCAAGTCTTATGTTTAAGCCTTTAATCCATCTTGAGTTGGTTTTTGTATATGACAAGAGATAGGGGGTCCTGTTTCATTCTTCAGCATATGGCAATCCAATTATTCCAGCACCAATTATTGAAAAAGGTCTCCTTTCCCCAGTGTATGTTCTTATGGGCTTTGTCAAAGATCAGTTGGCTGTAAATATGTGCCTTTATTTCTGGGTTCTCTATTCTGTTCCATTGATCAGTGTGTCTATTTTTATACCAGTACTGTGCTGTTGAGTTTACTATAGCTTTGTAATATAACTTGAAGTCAGGTAATGTGATGTCTTCAGTTTTATTCTTTTTGCTTAAGATTACTTTGGCTATTTGGGGTCTTTTTTAGTTCCATATGAATTTTAGAATTGTTTATCTAATTCTGTAAAAAAAATGACATTGGTATTTTGATAAGAATGGCGTTGAATCTATAGATAGCTTTTGGCAAAATGGTCATAGAAATGTGACAGGCTTCAGTTTCCCTTCTCTCCCAACTACCTCCAGACTAAACCACTACAGCACCTGGTTCTTACCTGCACCTCTATCATCTCAGAGAATTGATCATTTGCTCCTTCCTGATCACACACATGTTTCAATCACGCACATTGAAGTAGATTCTAAATTTTTGCTATCACTAACAATGTCTTATACCAATCCCTTTGTGTTCTTGAACACGTCTGGAATTACCTATTATTAGCTATGTTAGTTCATTTGATCTCTCACCAACTTGTACTGTACAAACTTTGAAAAAGTTGAGCTGCCATACTGTCTAGGTCAGAGAAAAAAGACGTATCAGCAGTTCCAACTTTTCCCAGTGATACTTTTACTGATCTCACCTTTAGAGACCTAACTGGTGTGACTGATTATTCAGCAAAGTTTGCTGATGTTACTTAGATGTGGTCGATATAGGGTAATGTGAACAGACAGCTGAATATGAAGAGCCTAATACTTGCTCTGTAAGTTGTTCATGGCATTATGAGAACATTTGTTCTCCTAAAAGCTCAAGATGCCAACTCCTTCTTAATAAAACATTAGTTTAGCTCTATTGGGTTGCAATTAACCTCTTTGTCATGGACTGTCTAATCTTAAAAATAAAAAGAAGTCACAGAGGCAGTTAAATCAATCTACTAGACTGCAACACAAGATTCTAATCTATAAGAAAAAAGCTTAGGTAAACAATTATACTCTTGGCCAAAGAGACTACATAGTATAATTACTCATATTTCATCTGTTGTTTCCTCTCTAAAGAAAACCATTGGCTTCCACAAGGAGAAGCTTGCTATTTTGGCTGTTATTTTTTATTCTATGGGAATTTTTTTTTGTCTCAATTATTGGCAAGAAGATGCCATAACTATTTGGCACAAGATATTTCACACTGTAATTATCTTGGCAGTTTTGGAGTCTGTTTGAAAATACTGTACAGTATAAATGGGCAGAGATTTAGGCCATCTCTTTTAGAACACATATGGATAATCAACAGAATGGATTTCTTGGCTGTAATTTTCCTCTTTGTATTATTATAAATAATGTATCAGGTACCACTGACTGATTACCTGAACAACAATATCAAGACCTCACTACCAGGAACAAAAAAAAACAGGAACACTATGCCCCCTTAAATTATTATCAGTTAGTTTACTTGGTTCAAAGCAGCATAATTCTATCCGAATGAGAGTATTCTCAACCTGTGCTTCATTTTTGTGGGGAAAAAGGAAAACAAGGGATTGAGGTAGTTAAACCTCAACAATAAGTCTCCACTGAGAAGGATGGGGCAGCATGGGTGCAATAGAGAGAACATGGGATTTGAAATCAGTCAGATGTTGAGTGTCAGAATCTTCAACAGTAAAATGGAGATAACAATACTAATTTTCAGAAATATAGAAATGACCAATAATGAATATAAAGTTCTTGGCATATATTAACTACTCCATCAACACTGGCTTCCTTCCGTTTTGATGGTTTTTGCAACCATCCATCATGGTATAATTCAAAGGTATTGTTGACATTACCCAGTGTCAGTCAAAGACAAAACATCAATTCAGAATAAAAGTTTGGTAATCATAGATTGATTACAAGGAAGAGGTACATGCAAATTAGTTGGCTGCCATCACATGTTATAATTATTGTCCCAGATATGATTCAGAAATAAAATTCAGAATGAATCCATTTATTCAAGTCTTTCAATCATATGTCTAAGTTTCTTGGTAAAAATATCAATACAAGTAGGAGATTGATGTTAATTCTAGTCAATTTTGGCAAATCCTGCAAGGACTTGGATGCCTTGTTCCTATCACCTGGCCCCTTTCATGCTAAGAAGGTAAAAAGCCCTTGCTCTGGGATTACATTCCGATTTTGCCAGTGTGTAGATTCACGTGTCTGTTCTGAATGCTAAAACACTATTTCTTATATGCTGGCAGAATTTTTATCAATGAAGTATTTCTTGAAAATTTCGCAAACACCCTTGTAAACATCCTCAACTCCCAGATCTTTGGAGTCCCTATGTCTTCTCTTATTCACCTGACCAAACTTCAACTTTGGATAAACACAACTTTTCACTTACTTCTGCATCTACACCTCTTTGACTAAATATGAGTGGATTAAAACACAATATTATGCTCATAGGTAACTAGTGAAATTTATGACCACTAGCCTGAAATGGACCTTTGTGTGGCTCAGAAATCCTGCTGTGTTTCTCTTGTCCATTCACTATTCCACTCTCTTAGATAACCAGTTCAGACACACTCCACTCTTCTCACATCCTTCGCCATCTTTACTCTCAGTTGACAACTGTGATTCCTGTTTTTACTGAGACAATGGAGCAATCAAAAGAAAGCTTCCACTATATATTTACTTGTTTGCCTCTCCCACTAGAATGTGACAGAAGGGACTTTGTATTTCCAGGACCTAGAATGCCTGCACCATATTCCCAATTTTTTTTTGGGAAAAAAAAATAGATAAATGTAAGACAAGGAGGATAAAATATTCCTATAAGAGTCCGGAAAAGGCTCAGGTTAAGTAACTCTGGTGCCCAAAACAGAATCAACAGCCAGTCTACTATATCCAAGTTCAATGCTCTACACCCAAATTATTTTGATATTATGGTGTTATCATGTCATCTCATCCATTATTTCCCAAAAGTTCCATGGTTCCTTTACTTGATTTAAAAAGCTGAAAGATAGGTGCTTATGCCAATATTTTAAAACACACTTTCCTACACTGCTAGCTTCAAGATATAGGATGATGACTTAATGGCATAAATATTTTATTTCTATTGAATTTTTCATGTTAAATGTACAGTTCAAATGAATAATTGAAAGCAGCTCACACACACCATTCATAGTTACATTTTACAATACTTTTTTGGTAATCTGCTATGTGTTTGGAAGATACAGAGAAGTCTCAAAAGTCTATTTAAAATAAGCTCATCTACAGATTCTGGCACTGGAAAGAGATCTTTTTCTTTAATGCTTTTCACAATGGAGTCTGATTTTCCCTATAAATTCTAATTTACATGTCTATCAAACCCATAGTTAAAAAATCAAGGAGTATGAGTTGTCTGTAGCTTTTACAAATATCATTTTTTATAAAAATGAATTATTCATTTCAAAGACACTGAGCCTTACAAAGAATTCTGTGATTCCGGTGTGGGGATGCAGATAAAGGAGAGGCATTAATTTCAGAAAGAAAAGTCAACTCTTCAATATCAGCACCCTTTCCCCAACTTCATTGCAAAATGTTGCCGACTTTCAGTTTCCATAAATAGATATGTAGTTACTGACACCACCACTTAGGTTCAGCTGGTCAAAACTGCTGCGAAAGTACTGTACTTTCTTTGGCCAACTTCATCTGTGCCATGAAATCACTTAAAGTAAATGAGAGAAAACAATAATCATCTAATCCAAATACAAATACATATTTTTTTTGAGGGGAAAAGACTATGATCAAAGCTTTTTATTCTGTCTGATTATCATTCATGCGTGAAGGCAAGAAAAATTCATTTGAAGAATATGTTAGGTCACAAATCCGACACCAATCATTTCTCTTTTGTTTAAAAATATATAACTTTAAGATCTAGACCACTGTTAGCAGTAGAATTTTTTTATTTTTAATTTTTGTGGGTACATAAAAAACATATACATATTTATAGGTATATGAGACATTTTGATACAGGCACACAATGCATAATAGCCACATCATGGTGAACAAGGTATCTATCCCCTCAAGCATTTATCCTTTGTGTTACAAACAATCCAATTAAGCTCGTTTAGTTATATAAAAATCAAAACAATTGACATCAGGGACACAGAGTAGAAGGATGGTTACAAGAGGCTGGGAAGGGTAGTTGGTGGGTAGGGTGGGGAGATGGTTAATGGGTACAAGAAAAAATAGTTAGAATATTATAGGCTTTTTATAGATGTTCCTTATTAAACTAGAGAAGTTCCCCTCTATTCAAACTTGACTGAGAGTTTTTGTCAAGAACAAGTGTTGGATTTCATCAAGTGCTTTCTCTGTGCTGACTAGCATAATCCTGACTTTTCTTCATTATTTTGTGAATTACATGTTTGTATGGTAGACTACAGCAATTGGTTTTTGAATGTTAAACCAGCCTTGCATAAGTGGGATAGACCCCACTTGGTTGTCATAATTCTTTTTAGACATTGATGGATTTAATTTTTGTAGAGGATTTTGAATCTATATTCATGAAAAATACTGGTTTGGGAGGCTGAGGCAGGTGGATCACGAGGTCAGGAGATTGAGACCACTGCCTAACACGGTGAAACTCCATCTCTACTAAAAATACAAAAAAAAATTAGCCAGGTGTGGTAGCGGGGGGCTGTAGTCCCAGCTACTTGGGAGGCTGAGGCAGGAGAATGGCGTGAACCTGGGAGTCGGAGCTTGCAGTGAGCTGAGATTGTGCCACTGCACTCCAGCCTGGGTGACAGAGCAAGACTCCGTCTCAAAGAAAAAAAAATATATATATATATATAAAAATAATATATATAGTCTATATATTTATATTATATATAGATTATATATATTATATATATATATGTAGTTTCCCTTTCTTGTAATGTCTTTTTCTGGTTTTGCTATATGGGTAGTGCTTGCCTCAGAGTTAAGTTAAGAGACCTCCCTCTGCTTCTATTATCTGGAAAAGACTTGAAGAACTGATATTATTTCTTCCCTAAAAGTACGGTAGAGCCTACCATGAAATCACCTGCACCTGGTCTTTTCTTGGTTTTGGAAGATTATTAATTATTATTAACTTTTTAAATAAATGAAGAGCAAATGAAGTTCATCTATTTTTCCTTCTGTAAGTTTTGGTAGTTTTCGTGTTTCAAGGAACTGGTCTGTTTCATCCAGCTTATCAATGGTAGCTATAGAGTTGTTCGCAGTAACCCTTTACCCTGCTTGAATGTCCATGGGATGAACAGTAGCGGCCCTTCTTTAATTTCCAATAAATGATAATTTGTGTCTCTATCCTTTTTTCTCAGTTAGCCTGGCTAGTGGTTTACTAACTTTAATGACCTGTTCAAAGAACCAGCTTTGGGTTTTTGTGATTTTTCTCTGATGTCCTGTTGCCTAGTTCATTGATTTCTGCTGTAAGGTTTATTATTTCTTGTCTTCAGTTTGCTTTGGTTTAAATTGTTTTTCTTTATCTAGTTTCTAAGGTAGAATCTTAGGTTATTGATTTTATGTCTTTCTTCTTTTCTAATATATGCATTTAATGTTACATATTTCCCTCTAAGCACTGCTTTTGCTGCATCTCACAAATTTTGATAAATTGTATTTTCATTTTTCTTTAGTTAAAAATATTTTTCTAACTTATCTTAAGGCTGCTTCTTTTTTTAGAAACATGTTTAATTTCCAAATATTTCAGGATCTTCCAGATATCTTTCTGTTACTCATTTCTAGTTTAATTCCACTTTGGTCTGAGAACATACTTTTTAAGATTTATATTTTTTAAAATTTATTAAGGTAGGTTTTATGGCCCAGAATGTGATCTCTCTGGTGAACCCTCCACTCCATGTGAGGTTAAGAATATGTATTCTCTGGCTGTTGGATGGAGCACCACGAATGTTAAAACAAGCAAATGAGCACTAAACCTAAATACTATTAGAAGACTGTTCAATTTAAAAGCAGTATTTATAGTTATCTTAAATTTCCTAGGCACTGAGTCTATGTGTAAAGGCATAGAAACAGGAAGTATGGGTCCAAGCCGAATACTTTATTCGATCTTCAAAGTACAAATAAATTGTTGTCTGTCATACTTTGAATGATTTGCACACTGTAAAAATTCTCCTCTTGCAATTTGATGTTAACCAGAAACTGAGCAGATACAACATTATATATGTGAGCTCCTATGCAAGGAATAAACTTAATGTGATTTTTTCTATAATTATGATTACAGTTGGAAAGATTAAAGTTTCTATGCCAGTTTTTTAAAAAAGTACGGAAAGGGGATGTTTGCCAAACACAAAGAGGGAGACATTTTATTTTTAGTTTCCTAAGAGATTATTAAAAATAACATTTCATAAAAGCTACTTCTAAGGTTATTTGAAATTCTTCATTTATATGACACCAGTTTCTAATTTAAACATAATTGGAGCGAATAAATTGGGAATAAATTACAAAGGAAAGGAGGTAAAAGCACGTGCCACTGACGTAGTTTCTATAGCAGTCTCTTTGACTATTTTAGTCAATAAGACTACAGTCAGAAGGTTTGCATTTTGCCAGCCACTCTCCTGATGACAAAATTATTCTTTCCATAATCTAGTAACATCTAGCCTAGGTACTACACAACAGAATAAATAAAAACTGAAAAATAACTTGAAAAAGTCAACTATTACAACTTTAACTAATTCAACAAAATTCAATCAACTAACCAACTGAGCTCTAGTTAGATTTCACTCAGACCATTTCACCAATTCTTACGTTTGGGTTCTAAAGCTCACCATGGTATGTGGTGTTGAAATTCCAATTATATTATGATTCAAAATTAACAATGCTCAGCCAGGTGCATGGCTCATACTTATAATCCCAGCATTTTGGGAGGCCAAGGTGGGCAGATAACTTGAGCCCAAGAGTTTGAAACCAGCCTTGGCAACACAGTGAAACCCTGACTCTACAAAAAATGGAAAAATTAGCCAGATATGGTGGTGCACTCCTGTAGTCCCAGCTACTCAGGGGGCTGAGGTAGGGGGATCACTTGAGCCTGGGAGATGGAAATTACAGTGAGCTGAGATAGTAACACTGCACTCTGGCCCAAGCAACAGAGTAAGACTTTGACTGAAAAACAACAACAAAAAAATGCTCTATAAAATTTCTTACTCATGTTACAAGTTAACCAATCTATACTTCAACTTTGGATAGCCATGCTATTTCTATTCCAACAATATGATTGAATAAAACAGATACCAAGCAATGAAGCAAAAGAAAGGCCTCATAGTAGAATTTTGCTTTCCAGTTCAACGAGTGGAGGTAAAATAATAAGATCTCTTAGCAACAGCCTAATTTTTCAATGTAGCAATTCTTTTGAAAATTACCTTTTGTTGAATCATCCTCTATTGGCTGTTTGAACAACGTAATATCCTTGAAAGTACACAGGAACAAGACCACCTTTTCATGTTCATTTCTTATTGGTGCAATTTGCATATAAAACCAAACAGGGGTTCCTGTAACAGAGAGAAGTCGGGGAAAGGACATTAGAGTGTGGCATGGCCACAGCAATGTTTTGGTCTCCTGGCTTCTTTCTTCCTTCAGCTGCCAACAGCTATGCCAGGAATCAACACCAAAACAGTAGCATATTAATTACTACAAATAATCAATAAACGTTTGATTTTGTATCAACTACCAGTTATTCAGATTTAATATACACAGCATTCAAGCCAACATATCAAAATTCTAAAGTAAAGCACAGGCTGTCATTTCACAGTGCAGGAACACAAAGGCTGTCTTGCTACTTAAGCAATCCCAGCACCACCTGTAGGTCTGGGTCCCTCTACCACTGCTACTCTCTCCAGCTTTCTTCTGAGAGTCTTACCAATTGTGATCACTCATACCTGCTTCTCGCTTCGTGTCAGTTTGACAAGTGTTTCCAATGAACTGCAACAGCCATACCTGATCCTCTAATAAGCATTCCTCTTCGAGGGACATCTAAAATACTGTTTCTATCCCAAGGCTCTCGTCAGTCAGATAGACTTATATGATAGCTCTGTGGCTTTGACTGCATCCCCACATCAGAGAGAGAGGATGTCAGCAAAACTTGATGCCTGATGTACACAGAGCTCTACTTGAAACTGTTAAGGCAGCCTGAAGGAAAAAAAAAAGACATGTCCCCAGCCTTTGAGATCCCCAGGCGTCTTTTCAAGCCACTGCTTCCTACCTCGCTCACTCAAAGAGCATGAAGCTGGACTCGATCAACACATTCTTCAAAGGATGGCTACTGCAGACTCTGTCCTCTAGGGCAGAGGGTATCAAAGTATTCAAGGCTTACAATTCGGACAAATCAGGAACTGGCATATAACAAATATAAACATGTGAAGGCACAATAAATGCCTTCAAAGGTGTGATTATCTGTTAGGTGATAAAACACTGAAGGAAGGTGCCATTACAATCAAAGAGACACTTCTCTCATCATATTTTCTTCAAGCCAGTGTAGTAAAGCCCCTCCAAATATTCTATTTTAAGACATAAAGGTTTTTATAAGGTTTAGGATTTAGGGAGTGAAACATGCAGCTATTAATCGTCTGTAGGTAAGACCCTAGCCTTTTACTAGCTTCTATTGAGAACTGAATAAGAAGCATTTCTATTCCCATAGTCTAAAAAAATAAAAAATTAAAAAGTCACCTAATGTCACCACAAAGGGGAATTTTTCATTTAGACAAGATGAGATAACTACCAAGCTCAAGAAGTCAGAGAATTAGAGAAAGGAGATTTCCATGGGACTCTTCAGCTGTGACAATCAGGTTTTTTGCAACCCCAGGGGGCCTATGGAAGGACGTGGCCCTTTCCAAAATGATGGTAGAATAAGACACAGACCTCAAAAATAATCACATCATCTCCCCTAGAGGCTTGTTCATTTTTTTCTGTTTTCGTATTTTACACAGCATGTGCAGGAACTGTGAGTGATGTGCACAGTTTTACAAATCACCAGGCCCAGACGTTAGTGGATACAAGGCCTATGGCTATTCCAACACAGTGAGCTTGAGGCAGAAGGGTCATAAACAAAGAGAAAAGGGCACTAAAAAAAGAAGTCATTTTCCAAGGTCTGCTAGAAATCCGAACAGAAAGAGATGATGTTAGATTTCACGCCCTCCTGTGAAAACTGCAACTTTTCAAATTCTGGCAGAGTCTGGGCTCTCTTTAAAACTGCTTTAGATATGAAGGTAATTGTTTTTCAACTTTCCAAGCCACAGGGTCATACTTCCCCAAGTAGGCTCAGTATCTGCCAAGTATCTGGTGATAGATCCTTCATATTCTGGATTTGGGGTTCAGAGGGCTGGGGAGTCGGGGAGGGTTAAGCAGAGGAACCTGCTGCCGCTGAATCTCAGTGCAGAGTTCCAGCATTGCTGACTTGGAGGAGCCTCAGCTGTCAATTCTGTCTGTGAGTACACAGAAAGAGCTATTTTAAGCTCAGAGCTATCATTTCTTTCCCCACAGTAGAAACAGCCCCCTGCTAATCAGAGCACTGGACCTACAGAACAGAGGCCGCAAACTAAAATTTCAATAGTGATGCATATTCAATCAGATGCCTCAATTCCTTCATTTGCAAAATAATGTTTAACCTAATTACTTAAAGGAAGTATTGGGAGAACTTGGCACATAGCCATTCCCAAAACAGTTTTCTATAGATGTGAATTTTTCTATGTAACATTTTTTTTAAATCACAAAAATATATTTTTCTCAGTTGATATTCAAAACCTTTCAGCTATTTGCAAGACTTTTTAAAAGCTGCAATTAAATAGCAAAACTCCATTATAATACATGGATAACACCTATCCTTCACTAAAGAGGAAAACAAAAACAAAACCCAATGTAGATAGCACACAGAAAGGAGGCATGAGTTTTCATTTACAATGCTATGGGGTATATATCCTGTTGGCTATAAGCAGGAACTTATCTGCATAGAGCGTTATCTGGAAAGAACCAGATAGGCCTGAACAATGGCCAGATAATAATTTCAATCCATTAACATAAGGCAAAATATCTAAACTACCTTGGAAGGACTTCTGGAAATGTAAAATTCAAGGAATTGCTAACATGATTTAAAGTAAATAAACAGCAATTCCACTAAGATATTTTGTGGTGGTGGTTGTCATTACAGGGTCTTGCTCTGTTACCCAGGCTGGAATACAGTAGCACGACCATAGCTCACTGCAACCTCGAACTCCTGAGCCCAAGCGATCTACCTGCCTCAGCCTCCTGTGAGTAGCTGGGACTACAGGCATGTGCCTTCATGCCCAGCTTTTCTTTTTTCGAAGAGGCAGGGTCTTGCTATGTCACCTAGGCTTCACTAAGATATTTTTTGAGAAACTCAGAAACTATGGACTTGTCTTTGGGGCTTTAAAGTCAGGCAAATGTTTGTTTATTTTTGTTTAAATGTCAGAGAGTGAATGACCCTAGTTACAGGGAATATTCTTACATTATTTGCTAAATTTGGAGTACATATCTAAATTATTGAAGAGTTAACAAACCATATGAAAATGAAGGGTTTTTTGGTATACAGGTCTCCTACAAATTATCAATATGTATTTAGACCTGGCAAAAAAGACTCAGAAAGCACCTAGAGCCTGCCTTTTCTCTTGCAGAGGACAGAGCTGGCCATTCAGAAGGGATTGTTTTCTAGGTGACAAACCAGCTGACACTTAGCTATCACTTCAAACTGAAATATCTCTTTGGCCTTGATGTAAAATGAAAGATAGGATAAGCCATTCCTTAAGTAAAATTACTAAATACAAATGTTTCCATTATCAAGTGCACTACTTTGAGGCAATGCCTAACACTGTTATTCCTTTATTAGTCTACTAATAAAAAGAGAAATCAAATTTTAATTCCAAATATTCCACAGATAAAAAATGTTTCAAGTAAATGGACAGGATAAATTATGCTCCACAAGATCCAACAGGCACTGAACATGGAACAGACATTGCCTGTTGAAGCGAGAATGTTTTCCAAACTTGGGAAGAATTTAGTAACCATCAATTTCCATCAAAGATAATAATGGACTTTGCTATCATCTGCTATTAGCAATAAATAAATTGACTCATCTTATGAAGTGACTGTTCATTTGAAAAAAGAAAGAAAGAAAAATTTGTGGAAACAGCAAAAAGATAAAAGTAAGTAACCATGCAAATAAAGTGAATTAGAAAGGGGACTGAGTTGTTGAGTACACTTGGTTTTTGTTGGGTTGGTTTTTTCCCTCCAAACTCTGATGGAAAGTCTATATCATGAGATATTATGTCATTATATAATACCTTACCACATACAAATCTCATGCCAGAGAAAGTTCCCAACAATCAATACAAATTTACCAAATGTGAATGATCTGTTCTGAGAACAATGACTACTTTCTACTAGGCTTTCTCACAAAAGAGTCTCAGGCTAGCAAAAGGCTGTATTGGTAGAGATTCCCCTCAAGTAGCTACCACATATTCACATTGCCTGTGTTTGTGTTGAAAGGTAATTCCACATATCCAGTGTTAGCAATTACCATTTTCTTTAACCATAAGAAGAAATTAATACATGTATCTGTCAATTTTAGTTGTTGTCACATAATTATAGGATCTTTATTATAAGTATTAATTACAAAATGTTGTGCTCCTGATACTAAAGTCATATTTAGGATGCATCTCATTTTTCTCCCATTCCTCAAAAGGTTGCTTTCCATAGGTAGAATTATTTATTAATTTTATTATCTAATTTCACCAGCAACCTCTGCCCCTGCCAAGAAAAGAAGCAATAGAAGTTTTACATGCTTTCTACATTTTAGCTCCACTATGACTTACCAAACGTAATATTAATAAAGAGTTGGCACATCTTATTAATAATTGAGATACCTACTGTTTTTCTTGTACAGAAGAACTTCAAAGCAGTTTGACTCGTAGTTGTCAAAAGTTTGCCTTACTTTCTCAATGGTCTTCTTGTCAGTCAATTCCCCATACATAAAACTGGGGGGGTGGGGAAAGAAACAATTGATTTCACTTTTGTGTTGCCTTTCAAACGCTACAAAAATCATATAGTTGTCTTTGATTAAATAGTCAAATGTGGTTACAAAACATAATGTTGCTCCTCCACAATGAACTAAAATATTCAAATCATGAGAGGCAGTTCTTGCTTTACACAGTTCCTGCATGCACAGATTTCAGTCACTATGGTTTAGTTAAATTACACCAGTTCCACAACACAGTTCAAATTTCAGTTACCACAGTATGTTAACCGAGTAATTGCACAAAGCGCAAGCTTTGCTGCTTGATCTTCAGTCTACAAATCGCTAGAAAATAACAGATGCACCTTCACAACTAGTCACTGATCACATCACTTCTTTCAAATTCTGTCAGTATTGGTAACAGCACAGCTGTTATTCAGTTCACGCACAGACAGAAAAGCATGTAGTCATATTGCCTCCTTGTCTCTCAGTGATAAACCTATGTGACATTTTACAAAAATGGATAATCAAAAGCAGTAAGTAGCCAACAAAAATTAAAGTCCACCAAAGAAATGACAAATAATAATGTTGGAAGTGGAATTCAAATTGAACATAAAAGAAGTTATAAGAGAAATAGGTGACCATGGAAATGTCGATACTGCTGCCATTTGGGAGACTCTAGCTATGCAGCCAAAAGGACTTAGTGAAGGTGAACTCATCAATATAAATGAGGAAAGTGGTTGTAACAAAAAGGATGAAGGTTTCCCAGAGGAGGTGACACCAGTTCAAAAACAAAGAAACAAACAAAAGCTCCTCATTAAAGGAGCTCTAGGACGTTGCTCACAATAGTAAAAGTGGAAAAATAAAATATTTGAAATTAATTCTAACTTAGAAAGGAGGGTGACAATTTTCGAGGAGATAGAAAAGATGCTGCCTTTATACAGAAAGTTATATTCTAAAAAGGCAAATATTGTTCAAATGACTTGTGATAAGTTTTTAAAGAATAAATAAAACACTTCCCCCATTCTCAATGTTTCTAATGTTCAAAATCACAGTATACTACATAAATATGAGTTTTACTATTATATTCAGCTCCCGTCATTGATAACCAACAATAAGAGAATTTTTAATGTTTTGACAAACATTTTTAAAGATGCTAAAACAATCATAATTTTTATTGAGTATTAAGATCGTTATTATGTGGTTTCAGCTTGCATATACCTTGTTATGTTTCCATACTATCATAATAAAGTGAGGATTGCATATTATACATATAATGCATTGACATTCTCATCATTTCAGGAGATTTTCTTAAGACAGGTACAAGTGTGGCTAGCGGGAGGGAAGTAAAGCTGGCATCTTGAAAAAATCATACATTATTACAGTTGTTAGAGGAACATACAAAATACAGATTAAGGAATGAATGTCTATATTCCACAAAAACTTTCCAATGTTTGACATTCTCTATTTTTCTAAGAGAACCTTGGCAAAAGTCTGATTATCTAAATAACAGAACTTGCTCAATAACTACATGCCTCTAAAACTCCATTCTCAATGCTTTCAAAATCATCAGTTGTACATCTGGTTTTAGATCCACAGTTCTGCTGATCGGTATGACTGTCCAGACCATTTCTTCCACCAGGAAAGAAAATGTGGCATTACTGAATACCTTAACTAAGATTTTGAAAGATCAAATGTTTATCTTTGTTATTGCTTTTCTTTCAGTTTTCAAAGAGTTCACATATTGACCAGAGGCAGATCCAAAGTGTGGTGGAGGCTGAAGCTTATACAATCTGTGGAGCCCTCCTTAAGAAAAAGAATACAAAATTATAAAACAAGATTAAGAGCAGAGCCTCGAAAGACATGCACTCAAATGAGGGCCCCTGAAGGTTCAGATTCATTATCTTCATGGAAAATCTGCACCTGAAATTATCAATCAATAAAATTTACAACCTAAAAGGCATAGTTTATCAGCAAGATTCAGTAACGACACACAGGACCCAATAGTAGCACCACATTACAACTGGAAATTACACAATAACTCAAGCCCGCCTTCTATAACACCAACCTAAGCAACTAGAATTCTAGAAACTAAGAAATGAAAGTAGATAAGACAGATTGTCCAAGCACTGAGAAATCTGAATCCTTCATTTTTAATATATTTAATTTAAAAAGAAAAATTTTATTTGTCATTAAAATAACAAAATAAGTAAAAAGATCTCAGAATAAAATGACAGACTCTTAATTCCATATCTTATATCTAGACTAACACAGGAAACCTCAAAACATACCTGCAAGCTGGCATTGAAAAGCCACTGTTCCTGTCAGAGCTGCAGTTTCAGCTCTTGTGAGTTTTATAAAAATCTCTTGAAGGCATTACAATTAAATTAAAATTATTCAGCTAAAGAACATAAAGCAACTCCTCTCCCCCAAAAAAATTAGATTAATACTGTACACAATAGTTTTATAGACAAGTGAACTTTTTTAATCAGTTTTTTACTAACTGTTATTTTCAATTAAAGAATCTTAATAAAGCAGAAACATTTTAAAATTCAAGATAAGGGCAATAAACTAAGTAAATGTTTGTAGTCTTGAAAGAAAAACCATTTCACGCTGCTACTAAATGACAGGTGTCTATGGTTCAATAAACTGAAACATAATATTCACAATTGGCCAACAGAAACAATAAGAAAGAATTTATAATACAGCAAGCAACTAGGATAAAAATTATCAAAAATTAACTCTAATAAGATTTAAAAGTAAGTTACAACTCAAATTTTAAAAAAGAAGCTCTTTGAGGGATTGGTTTAATAACACCAACTAAGAAAAAAATGCAACACAGGTCTGATGCAACTAAAATTCTAAAGGGAAGAAAAAACAAACAAGTAATTTTTAAATAAGCTGTTAAAAATTCACAATACACCTCCTTCCAATGCTAACATCACTTACCCTAGGAAAATATAGGCACTTAAGAAAAATAATCCTATATTATTAAAATCCGAATACTGTTTTTAAAAAATAATCTTTCATTTCTTACATTGTTCCACTCGGATTTTTCATTTATTATACCACATATTTCCAGTGACAGAACATGTATTTGAAGGGGCGAAATGTAGCAGTTAAATAATAAGAGGTATTTGAAAACAGAGTATAAAGGATGTCGGAATGTACTATCTATCTATCCTCCCAAGGCAAGTGTTCTGGAGGTTAATTCAATCTCTGAAAGTATTTTCATCCAAAGTTGTCCAAGCCATACTGATAAATCAATGACTCCCCATTCTCTATGGGTACGGCACATTTGTTGATTTGCTTGACTCTGTCACATGTGAATGCTGAAATATTTTAACACAGTTCCTGAAGCCTGACTCAGGATGAGTGAAGCTCAATGCAGTCTTTGAATGGTTAATGGAATTTGAGGGGTCACAAATTATAGAAATAGTAATCAACAGGCTTTAGAAACCATATATAATAATTTTACATAGTTTTCATATCTTCTACTAAATATCCTCAAGGAATATGTAATGGAAATATTTTTAAAATTATAAAACTTCCACTTGCTCTCTTACATAGGATGCCAAGCTCCTCCTTGGTAATTATAAATGAACTACTGCACTGTTCCTTTATTGAAAGGCAAACAAAATTGGATTCACAGAAGCAATCTATATCTCTGTTATAATATTGGGCAGTCATGGTATAACAGAGGACTTTTGTATTTGGAGGACCACTTACAAACTGGATAATTTATGGGCAAGTCTTGTATCCTCTCTGACCCATAGTTTCTTCATCAGTAAAATGATGACAATAATAATATAACTCAAAGCATGACAAAAGGATAATGCAAATAAAGTTACAAATTATAACGTGTTACACAATGGCTGAAATATGACTGGAATGTACGGATGGGATTAGAAGGCCCCTTCCCAATCCCAGGCTCACTCTCTAGCTTCTCCAGGATTCTCCAGGAACCATGCTTTCCAAAAGGCAGGATCACTGTGTCTTAAAGGGAGATGTGTATGGTTCTGTGAATCTTCTTTCTTCACAAGCTCATGAGGTTGAAGCAAACACTCACTCAGAACCTGCTCCTGTACAATCTGGCCACTTTTCTTGTCACACAACTGACTGGGTTCATCTTGGGAATAAGGAATAAGTTTTCTTCAGGCCTGTTCTAGGCCATAACCGCTCGCCTAGGCATCTGGCAGTTATCTTTCATGTGTATCTGACCTAGAAAACTTTGAAGAACAGGTGGTTTGGGCTTGTAGCAGGATTTACTTATTCTTGGATCCCTTGCTCTGCTATCAAAATCTCACAAACAAGCCTCATTATAATACCTAGCAGTAAGAATGGCTATAATGATTGGAAGACTTCCAAAGGAGAAAAGAACCTTACAACTCTGAAGAAAACATAACCTAATCATGAGTTCTACCAATTTCTCTTACTCTGCTAAATGTACAACAGTGTGTCTAGACTAAAATGCAACAAACATTCAGTCACCATAGTACAGGGTAATACTATCTGCAGGCTGTAGTTCACAGATTAGCAAATGCTTCATCAAAAAAAGCAACACAGATAGCCTTAACATAGTGGGTAAATGTGGTCTCCAGCTCAGAACTGGCCACAACCATAGAATCATAAATGTTAATGGGAGGTGGACTGAGATCTGCAAAGAGAAAGCCTGATAGAAGGGAAGTTAAGCAGGAAAAATTAAAAACAAATAAGAATACAGTTTTCAGCCAGGCGCAGTGGCTCACACCTATAATCCCAGCACTTTGGGAGGCCGAGGCAGGTGGATCACCTGAGGTCAGGAGTTCGAGACCAGCCTGGCCAGGTGAAACCCCATCTCCACTAAAATACAAAATTAGCCAGGCGTGGTGGTGGGCGCCTGTAACCCCATCGACTTGGGAGGCTGAGGCAAGAGAATCACTTGAACGCAGGAGGCCGAGGTTGCAGTGAGCCAAGATCGCACCATTATACTCTAGCCTGGGCAAAAAGAGAGAAACTCTGTCTCAAAAGATAAAAAATAAAAAATAAATACAGTTTTCAAAATCTGAAAGAGGTAGTTTTGGAATAAATCAAAGACATTCCTTTATACAGAGGATCATAACCAAAAGGTTTCACAACCCATTGATTTATATGGTGTTCAAAGGATTTCACTGGAATAAATAAATGGTTGATCCATGACATGTAATTAAGGAAAAACAGGGATAGCACTGTATATCTCTAACCTTTGGAGACTGATATCACCAAGGCACCTCTGCCCTTCAATACTTTTCATCAGTTTCATCGTGAGAAGCACAGCCCTCAGCCAAATGGAGCCAGACTGACTGGCATCCATCATCTGTCACGTGCTGTTGGTAGCTGCTGAGATAATCCTGTGTTCATAAAACTGCTGTGAGATCTGTCCAATAAAGTGTTTCTAATATCTCTGACTCATTGTCTAACTTGATGGGGTTGGATAAGAGATTGTAAATGGCCTTTCAAAAAAATGCATTTGAGAGCATCTATCTACCCCTCAATCCTGCCTACCTAAACTACCTGATTGTTCTTCTCACCCCTCTATCCAAAGCAAAAACAAAAAACGACAGCAGAATAGGCTCTTAAAAGTTTCAGGTTAATTAGAAGTAGAATGCTAAAGTGGTTCCTACCTAATCTATGACAGCATATCCCAAATGTCAGAGCTTCTACAGGTCATGAGATAAGATCACATGCTTTTAAATGTCATTCTCCCAAAGTCTATAATCTCTTTTAAACATGCAATACTTTTCATGTCCTCCAGTAAACAGGAAAACAGTCCAAAGGCGTGGAAAATGCAATGTCCACAGTAAAATGGACAATGTCTGAAATTCCTAGGTATCCGAAAGTGTTATAGTGTCATAATTTTAGCTAAAACAAAAATGAGACAATACCTAACACACATCAGATATTTTCAAATAGGAATTTCAGTACTATTATGACATAGCAAAGATGTAGGAAAACTAGAACCCTCACTAATGGCTGCTGAGAACGGAAACAGAAGGTTACTCTGGGCAACAATCTCACAGCAGTTAATTTACAAACTCTGCATATATTCTATTATCCAGCAATCCCATTTCTAGGGATAGAGATAGAAAACTTCTCACACAGGGCCACAAGAAGATGTGTAGGAGGATGCTTATTTCCAAATTGTTTGAGGTAGCAAAGTGTCAAAGTTAGATTCCAGGACTAATAGAATGTATAAATAGAACGAAGGCTGTGAAGACACTAGAACATTAGACAACAATCAGACATGATGAATAGATCATCATATGATGACACAAAGAAGTCTAAAAACATAACGGTGAATGAAAAGAGTAAGAAACCATAAATACTACAGTGTGGTAGGAATTAAATAGATCTTAAAAACCAACATATGCAAAGCAATATCATTTCCAGAATATACATATTTAATAAACAAGCAGAAGACACATAGAAAGGTATACAATAAACACACTCTAAAATGAATAATCTTAAAAGGAAGAAGTGAGATGGGATGAAAGGGAAAAGAAATAAAAGGAAAAAAATGAAATAAAATAAAGAGAGGCCTTGCTTAGAGAGAGCCAAATGATAATATTGTGACAAACTGAGGACTATGTTTAATTTGATTCTGTGTGTCTGGTCTAGCATGGGAGGGGTTGAGAAGGACAAAGAAGAAAAAAGATAAGAAAACAGAAGAAAGAAATATTAGCCTCTTGATATTATAACACCACAAATTAATGTGTTTTCTATTTTACCATAAAACAATTCACTTTTGAACATTTAAAACTATGGCATGTAATAATTTACCTAGTTGTCACTTTAATCCTATAGACTTTAATTCATCTAATGCAAGTTGTATACAAAAATGATTCTTTTTTCTGAGATATATAGTGTCAAAGGTTGTATTTTCCCATATAAAATGAAGCTCACCGCTGTGTAGATTCTTATGCTCTTACATCTGTCTAAAAACTTATTATGATAAGCAAAATTTTTTAAATTATTTACAAGGATATTCTCAGTGTCAAATACTTATCTCCACATTCACTTATAAGTCAGTAATTCCAAATACTATAATAACTTTTAGCCATCAACCCTGTGTTTCTAAATGTGCATATAATTTTCTTCTTTTCTCTCTCTGTTATTTTGTATCTCACATTTAAAGGCTTTTCTGGATTTATTCAAGAAATGGGAAAAAAGCTATATGTAAAATAATGTGAGTCATGATGCAAACACTGTTTTATAAACTGCTTGGGGGGTGGTTTTGGGTTTGTTGTTTTGTTTGGTTTTAGACTTTTTTTTTACTTGATAATATGTTGTTAGTTTTTTCCAGTGTCACTGTCCTTCCAGTATATGCAACATATGATGTAGATAAACTTCTACTACTGGATATTTTGATTACTTCCAGGTCTTCAGTCTTCTAAATAATGCTACAGCAAACATAAAATGGACATAGTCTAATTTTAAAAGAGAATAAGGATGTTTAAAAGAAGAGCACATTAAAATAAATCATGCTTCCAAGAAAAACTGATAAAGGTCAGATATTTGTTCATATATCAGATGCTAGTCTTCATTGTTCTGTGAGGGCATTAAACTGGTTGCAATTTTTAGGTTAACAAAACATATCTGGCATTTTATGCAAGTAATAATTGTTTACATTAAGAACATGATCATTTGAAAACACTGTCTCTGATAAGTAAAGACAATTTGGGGAAAGACTCAAATACTTTTGTATGCAGTTAAAAAGCATGGTATAATCCAAAATTCTCCCACCTCGTGTCATAACACAGGATGAAATACAAGAAATAACAGTATGCTATTCAGAGCATGTGAGACTAGGTTAGGGTTTATTGCAAAACAAGTCATCTAATTCAATAAATACTGATATAAGACACTGTCTTGTGTCCGGTTGTACATAGAAAAGTGAGCAAGATGGAGTCCCTACTTTTAAGGCACTTACAATCTGGTACTTGTGGTACTTGTGTTAGGAGAAGAAAGGCAGCTCTTTCATAGGAGCAAAGGGCTAATATAACATACCAGCACTTATTTTCTTCATGAATCCTTTGTAGGAAAAATTGTACTCGGCAAAGAAAATAGGCCAGGGATAGGGCAGATACATGGGACACAAGAAGGGATGAGAGCAGGACTTAAAATAGATCCAGATATGAAGAGCAGTACTTCTCAAAAATGGCAACAAAAGCAATAAAGCAATAAGAATAAAAACCCAAGGGATAAGGTGAGTTGGTTTAAGAGCAAATGATGATGCCAACAGAAATATACACAAGAAACTATGAGGAATCAGAGAAGGGAAAAACCTGTCTTGTTTAGGGAATCATAAATACCTTCAGGTAGAAGATGAGATCTGAGACAAACCTGGCATGAAGACGGGATGTCAGCAGTCCAAAAATAAGAAATGGGAGTGTGAGTATATCTGTGTTTCCTGGAACTCTCTAGGGACCTGTTCCACAGGATAAGGTCTACCATGAAACTCAGCTTTTTCTAACTTAAACTGCCTTCTGGGGGATAGGAGAGGAGCAATGCTTAATACAGACCAATGATATCAGTGCTAGCAAAGGGACCCTCTCAACCAGAAGCCACAGATTTTCACCACTCCCATTTACCAATTTCCACACCTGGGAATGAAGACTGAACATGAGAATGCCTTTAGCAGAGGCAAAAATGAGGGTGGCTAGAGGAGCATAGATTAAGGAACAGAATGTTTGAGCAGATTATTTCTCAAGCCTGGATAGGCACCAGAATCATCTAAGTGTTGGTTAAAAATACTGACTCCCTGCTTGACCCACCCACTTCAGAATCACCTACTGATTCTAATTCAGTAGGTTTAAGCGGGGTAGGAATCTGTTTCACAAAACTTATTTAAGTGATTGCTATGTGCAGTCAGGTTTAAACTCAATGGTATAATATAAAATATCTATCTTTCATGATGATGAAGGATATCTAGAGAGGGAAAGAGAGTCGTGAACCAATCCCTTCTGCATACCAAGGATGACTCTCTCTCTCTTCCTTTCTCTCTCTGTGTCTATGTACATATACAGATATACATGTTCCTCTGATTACTCAGCACCTAGACTATTCTTGGCTCATGGTAGATGGTAGATGATCAAAAAATATTTATTGAAAGAATTGATTAATTCACAGATAAACATACAGTTATAGACATAGAGAGGGAGAAAGTCATACACAGGGGATTGGTTCCAGGATCACTGCGTATATCAAAATCCATGCACACTTAAGTCCTGCAGTTAGCCCTGCGGAACCCACATATATAAAAAGTCAGCCCTCTGTACACAAGGGTTTCACATCCCCTTGAATATTGTATTTCTGATCTGTATTTCTCTAATACTACATTTCTGATCACATTTGGTTGAAAAAATTAACCTATAAGTGACCCACACTGTTCAAACTAATGTTGTTCCAGGGTCAACTGTATATGTATATAACTATTACACATATATATACATATATACACACACACACACATATATATATCATGCTTCTCAGCATAAATGGGTAGAAAAAATAAATCACTATTTCTCTAGGCAAGTCTCTTAACATGGCTCTACCTCAGTTTTCTCATCATAAAACAGAGGATTTGGCCTAGAAAAAAAAATCAGATCCCTTGTAGTTCTAAAATAACTTGGTTCAGTGCTTAGTTAAATGAGAGCTTTAAAGAAAAATTAACTCATGGAAAAAACATCCCATCTGGCCTTACTGAAATATTGTGAAAAGTTTTGGGTTCTAAATTAGTTCCTTATATATAGTTTCCTTTTCTTTTTTCTGATCCCCTTTTTTCTTAATATTCTCTTTAAGCTCACAGAAATGGCATATTTTTTAAAAGAACCATTATAGTAATATAAATGTCAGATTCTGCTGCACATGAGTCAAACAGTGTACCATTACCAAGTACATGTGGCTTACACAGGATGTAAGAGCTTTATTTTATGTTCTTTACATTCTCATGGACCATTTTTAACTTGGCCAGGTGGTGTTTACTCTGTTTTGTTCAAGACAATTTAGTTGCTCCAGAGATGCTGTAGATCACATGCCACAAGTTGTTCCCTGATACAAGACATTCCTGTGATAATTCAGCATCTAGACTATTCCTGGCTCATGGTAGGTGATCAAAAAATATTTATTGAATGAATTGATTAACTCACAGATATACAAAAATCTTCATTTTGGCAAAAGTTCTCACCAATGGCGCTTAAGCTGTATGTTTCCATTGATGATTTAGTCTCCCTAATATTCTAATATAATTTTTAACTCTATAGTTTGTATACGGGAGTCCAAGTAAGCTTAAGCCTTTTAATTACATTCAGATTTGTGTTAAATTTCAGAAAAGATTACTTAGCTATTCTTTTACCTGCAGGTGCTGCTTTTCTGCATGACGTCAGCTCGATGATATCCAGAGAGTTTACAAAAACCGTCATTACTATAAACTACAGGCCAATCCACAATCTGGGCATTTCCCAGTAAGAAACTTGATTCTGAAGAAGAAAGGAGAAAAAAGGAGGTCATTTAGCTTCATTCAACAATTCACTTATTTCAAGTAATCAAAAAGGCAAACTCATAAAGATGGACACATAAAACTATGGTTTGTAATTGTACAAATAATATAATCTGTTCTTGAAATTGACATAACCAGCTTTGCATGATCATCATATAAGACCTGCAATAAATGCTGAATTTTTATACAAACTAAAAATTCCATTTAAAAGAAACCAGTTTATAATATTTCTTTGCATTAAAGTATACCCTAAGCTATGAAATAAAAGTATAGTTAGTATTAAATAATGTTAATGACTATAAATTACAGCTAAAAATTGGTTAATTTATTAAGATTAGGGCCACAGACACTTCCCTACAAATTGAGAATACTGAAGTTAATAATAAAAGAAAACTGAATGACTCCTTCAAAAATTATATTAATATATTGCTGACATGATGGAACAAATTTTTTGTCCATTAGACTGATCTTGAAAAGTCTAATTTAAAATAGAATTTAAAAGTCTTCCTTTAAACTAAAATTATTCAAAGATATTTTCAACCACACAATACAGATAATTTAGAAACTACCAGTATTCTAAATAACAGAGATATCTTTGTTCTATTTCACACAGAAAAGTAGGTTTGCTTTTGTATAAATTAATATAAAATGACTGAAAATCCAATCATATTAGGCAGAAACTTTAGCAGTTTTGTAAACCACATGTTATATGTCAACATTAAAAGGAATTAAAGTTAAAATAATATTAAAATATATAAATGAACACTTATTTTTAATATAAATAATTTTAAACTAAAAACGTTTAAAGCAATACTATGCTTCAAAATTTTACCTAGGAAAATTTCTTTTGAACTCATACTCAGGGTAGTATACTAAAAATATAACAACTTTTTAGTAGAAGACTTTAAATCCTCTTCATACTTGGTCTTCATAAAAATAATGATGCAATTCAACATTTACTAAGTAGCTGCTGTATAAAAGTCACTGCTCTGGGTCAAACAGTAGGATAAAATAAAGATTAGTAAAACATACCCTTTGCTCTCAATAAAAGGATTTGTTTAAAACAAATACATAACAACAAAATACAACTGCCAGAATAGATACTAAATAAAGAAGCATGGGACAAAACATGAAAGACAAAATCTATTTGAAGCCACTAGGAAACAACCGAAAGTAGGCAGAAACTGGAAAAAATAAACCCTTGAAAAAGAGGCTATATTAGCTGAGATAGTCATTTAACTGTCTATTCCCCTGAGAGCACTTGCCAGTTTGGAAAGTTCATAGTGTGAAAGAGCTCAAGCAGAAGTGTCTTACAAGTATAAGGAGTCAAAGGTCACAATTTGGGGCTGGCAGAGCAACTTGGAGTTGGGGAAATCTTTTAATTGATGGAGTGGTAAACCTCTGCATAATATACCTCAAATCCTTCTTGTGGCCTAAACTGGGTAGGCATAGGGTTAGACAATAAGGAATCCAGCAGACAGCAATGGTAAAGGGCTAAAGAGATGGATAGAAATTTCACCAGCTCCCCAAAGCTAGCAGATGAATTTCAGAGTTCAAGTCCCATCAAGCTAGAGAAGCTTGAAAAACACCATCTTAACACAGGAGGCCATGCATTAGGAGTAAGAAACAAGTCATAGGATGAATGGATATGCCCTGGGACTAAAATGAAAAATGTAGAAAGTAGACCAAAACACAAAAAATCATCTTAAAATCAAGTCTCTTCATGATCAAGGTGATCCATCAGTAATTTAACTGCCTGATTAAAAAAAAGTAACTCTCCTCAGAGGAAAATAATGAAATCCCAAATCTCTACAATGAATTGATACAATGTCCCAGAAACAATAAAAAATTATTAGACAGGCAAGAAATGGAAAACTCTACAATTACTATGGAAAAAAGTAGGCAGTAGAAAGAGAAGTCAATAGGTAAACATAGAAATAATGCAATCTCTGAAATTAATAATTTATTGGATTGGTTTAACAGCAGACTGCACACTAAGAAAGAAAGAACAATTTGAAAACACATCGATACAAGCTATTGCAAATTGAAGTAAAAGAGAAAAAGATTGAAGAGATGTTCTGTGGGACAATATCAAGCAAGCTAAAATATATGTAGTTGAGTCAACAACAAAGAAACAAAAGAGGGCACACATGTTATCGGACAATATGATAGATAAAATTTTTCCAAATAGAATGAAAACTAGCAACTCAGTAAACCACAAGAGAGATAAACACAAACAAGCTACAGTAGGAATATGTTTCTTGCTCTTTTGTTCCACATCAAAAAGTGTTCTATCTTCTGCAAATTGATCTATAGATTCAATACAATCACAATGAAAATGACAACAGACTTTTTTGAGGAAATTGAAAAATTATAAAAGTTTGTGAAAATGCAAATTAAAGTAGTTAAAAATAAAATATGAAAAACTAGAACAAAGTTAGAGAAATGTACAACTATAGTAATTAAGATGATATGGAAATGGAGTAAGAACAGACAAATAGACCAATAAAACAAAATGAGTTCAGAAATAGGCCCTCACATACAACGTCAATGGCTTTTTTGCAAAGATGCCAAGACAACTGAATAGGTAAAGTCTTTTTCATCGAATTTTATTGAAACAACTGGATATCCATATGAGCAAAAATTGAAACATGACCCCTACCTCACATACAAAAATAATTTGAAGTGGGTCATAGATCTAAATATAAAAGGGAAAATTATAAGCCTTCTAGAAGAAAACATAGAAGGAAATCTTTGCAATCATGAGGAAGACAAAATTTCTTATATAAGCCTCATACAGCAATCACCATAAAAGAAAATGTTGATAAATTAGGCATCATCAACATTACTGTCAACTACTCATTCAAGGGCATTCGCAAGAAAATGAAGTGGAAACCTACAGCCTGGGAGAAAATATTTATGTTACAGATATCTGAGAAAGAACTCTAATCCAGAAAATACAAAATATTCCTACAAAAGAACAAACAACCCAAGTATCAAAATGAGCAAGTAACTTAAACAGACATTTCACACACCAAAAAGATAAACAACAGCCAATGAGCACAAGAATAAGATGCTTACAATCAACAGGCATCAGGAAACACGAACTGAAAGCACTATGATACACTGCTGCTCAATTACTAGAGTAGTTTTAAAGACTAACAATACAACATTGTTGATGAGAATCAAGAACAACTGGTGCTCTTTATAAAATGCTAATGAAAAATGGTATGATCACTTTGGAAAGCAGTTTCTTGTAAAGTTAAATGTGTATCTATGACCCAGAAATTTCACTTCAAAGTATTTATGCAAATGAAATGAAAACATATGTTTACAAAAAGACTTGTAGGAAAATGTTCACATCAGGTTTATTCATAGTAGCCAAAAATTGGAAGCAATGCAAATGTCTATTAAGAAGAGGATAGATTAGAAATTGTGCCATATTTACACAAGGAATACTACTAAGCTCTAAAAGGGAACAAACTTCTGATACATGCAGCAATATGACCTCAAAAACATTATAAAAGAAACAAGCCACTAAAGTAGGTATACTGTTTGATTTCATTAATATGAAGCTTAAATATAGGAAAAACTAATATTATATGATGCTAGGGACCAGAACAATGATTTCTAAAGGGAATGGTGGAAGAAGTGACAGAAAAGAGAAAAAGAACTTTCTGGCAAATGTAATTGTTCTCTATCTTGATAGAGGTATATGTTACACAGGTGTATACAATTGTCAAAATTCATTCAACTGTACAGTTAAGATCTGTGCATTTTGCTACATAAAAAATTTAAAAACACACAAAGAGGACAATGGATAATTCCATCTGACCAGAGAATCAGAAGTTTTAGGAAAACAATGATACTTGAGCTTAACCTTAGTTATGAGGATGGTAATACTACATTTCCGTGGTACCTAGGGCAGTTAGAGATCAAAATGAACTAATTTCTGCAAAGGTACTTCAGAAAGCATAAATTCCTCTATAAATAAATGATATATTCTTTTATTTATAGTATCAACTATAAATATTTTTAATATGACCATCAAATATTGTTTTCTTTCTCCCCTTAGCCCAAGTCAGTTTACCCTCTCTAATCCATAAGCTGTTCACTTCATGACTAGATAACTGTGGCAGGCCATACAGCTACATGGTATCCCTGCCTTAATTCATCCCAATATTCAGTCTGGTGTTTAGGTGAATGCTAAATTTTCTCCCTGAAACCCTTCCTATATCCTATCATTCTTCATCCAGATCAACAATCCCAACTGTTTATATAATCAAATCTCAAATCCTTTCCAAGGCTAACAAAGCCCTCTGAAATTCAGCCTCACCTTCCCTACCTGTACAAACATGTTTCCCATTATTCCTGAAGTCTATACTACTGTAGTTAGGTCAGTCTCTTCATCATATTCCGAAAATCTGCTCATTCATGCTGCCCACTATTCAATTAAAATACTTTTCCAACATCTCTTTGCCCATCAAAACATTTCAGAATCATCTCAACTCTACGTTTTCTATGCCACATTCACTGAATACCACTCAGTCTACATGTCCTCTGGCAGCCACCATACCTGTCTCCAACCATTCACAGGACAAACTTTCCATACAAGTTGTCTATTCTCACTGGCTCCATCTCCTCAGCTCCTGTTCACTGAACTCACTCCTATTTAGCTTCTTCCGTCACCACTCCACCAAGACAGCCAAGTCACCAATAACCTCTCCCTATCGCCAAGCCCACAGGGCACTTTTCACCCATTTCATAACAATTCAGAAGCGTTGGTAACCATTCCCCTCTTAAAAGTCTCTCAATGCTTGGTTTTCACAGAACAACATTCACTTGTTTCTCTGAACATGCCTCTATTTTTTTTTGCAGGCTCACAATTCTTTACCAATAAGTATACATTAGTGCCTAAGTCCTCTTCTTTCTTTACTCTTATACACTTACCTATGTCCATAGATTCAGTAACTCATGATTGAATATCTCCAAACCAAACCTCTTCTATAAACTATCGATCTTGATACCCAAACTTGACCTCTCTTCTTAGTTATCTTAAATATGCTTCAGTATAACATGATCATGACTTTTTGATCCTTCAAATTAGGTGCTTTCCCACTGTTTCCTGTCTTAGAGAATGGGGCCACTATCCATACAACCTTATCAGCCAGTAATCTGGGAGCCATCAATCAACATTTATCCCATTACCCTCATATCTAATTCATTACCAATCGCATTACTTTTATCTCCTAAAGCTCTTTCAAATCTCTCTAGTTCTCTTCACCTCCATGATCATTACCCAACTCTAACCTTCTATCATCTCTCCCATAGACTACTCAGGTAACTGTCTAACTGATTTACTCAGAACCTCTGTAGGATTCCCTCAGTGGATTTTTTTATACTGAAGCCAAACAAGATTTTTTTTAATTAAAATTGTATCGTGTTTCCTCTCTCCTTTAACATCCTTCTTTTGGCTCTCAGAACACCCAAATCCTTTCCATGGCCCACAATGACTTCAAAGTCTGCCTGACCTTAGTTCTCATCACTCTGACCCTTGCCTACAATACCCGCCTACAACAGCCTCATTGACTTTTCTTATATTCTTGTAAAAGCCAAGTTCTCCCCCACCATAAGGACTTTTTACTTGCCATTGTCTCTGCCTAAATACCATTCCTTTTCCCTCCTCACCTTATTGTCACCTACATTTATTTAGATCTTAATTCAATTGACATGACCTCAGGGAATCTTTCCCTGACCTTTGATGAGGTCATATCCCTGTTATATAATTTTTTGACATGATGCACCTCTCCCTCACAGCCATTATCACAATGGCAGTTTTATACCTATTTGTGTCTTGACTTAATTAATGTATATCTGGCAGGGCGCGGTGACTCACATCTGTAATCCCAGCACTGTGGGAGGCTGAGGCAGGTGGATCATGAGGTCAGGAGATTGAGATCAGTCTGGCCAACATGGTGACACCCCATCTCTACTAAAAATACAAAATTAGCTGGGCATAACGGCGCACTCCTGTAGTCCCAGCTACCCAGGAGGCTGAGGCAGGAGAATAGCTGGAACACGGAAGGCATAGGTTACAACGAGCCAAGATCATGCCACTGCACTCCAGCCTGGGCAACAGAGCAAAACTACATTTCAAAATTTTAAAAAAAAAATTAATGTATATCTGCCTGTTGGATTATAAGCTCTATAGGGATGGAGCCCATGTAGGCTTTTGCTCACATTTGATCTCTTATTGCCCAGCACAGTGCCTGACACATAGTAAATGCTAATATAATGGTTGATTATATGAATAAGCAAATGAACTAATACATTTTTGCAGGGTTCTCTTTTTATACAATTGATATCATAAAATTTATTAAGTAATGCCTTTCTAAATATTCCATATATGCTAACCTTGTCTTTTCATATGAATCACATATTCCTCAGGATTATAAATTATATGCCTACTCTGCATACAGAAGTTTCAATATAATCATCCCGACAGAAAATCAATAATGAGACATTGTACTGGAACTACACTTTAAACCAAATGGACCTGACAGATACGTATATAAACATTCCACCCAAAGACAATAAAATACATATTCTTCTAAAGTACAGAAAGTTGAAGTTCTCAACACAGAATGTTCTGCAGGATAGATCACCTCTTAGGCCACAAAGTAGGTCTTAACAAATTTAAGAAAATTAAAATCATATAACATATCTTTTCTGACCACAGTGTTATAACGGTACAAATTAATAATATGAAGAATTTTAGAAAATTTACAAATATGTGGAAATTGAACAATATACTCCTAAGGAACCAATGGGTCAAGGAAGAAATTTGAAAGGGAAATTCAAAAATATCTTGAGACAGGCCAGGCACAGTGGCTCATGCCTGTAATCCCAACACTTTGGGGGGCTGAGGCAGGCAGATCACGAGGTCAGGAGTTCAAGACGAGCCCGTCCAATATGGTAAAACCCTGTCTCTACGAAAAATACAAAAATTAGCTGGGTGTGGTGATGTACACCTGTAATCCCAACTACTCAGGAGGCTGCGGCAGGAGAATCACTTGAACCCGGGAGGTAGAGGTTGCAGTGAACCGAGATCATGCCACTGTACTCCAGCCTAGGCAACAGAGTGAGACTCCATCTCAAA
>NW_012119265.1:11484643-11512583 GCF_000951035.1 Colobus angolensis palliatus
ATACCAAAACTTAAGGGATGCAAGAAAAATAGTTTTAAGAGGGAATTTTATAGCAACAAGGGCCTACATGAGAAAAGAACCCACCAAATAATCAAACTAATGTTATATCTCAGTGAACTAGAAAAAGAACAAACTAAGCCCAAAGTTAGGGGAAGGAAGGAAATAATAAAGATTTGAGCAGAAATAAATGAAATAGAGACTAGAAAAGCAATTTTAAAAGGTCAGTGAAACTACAAGTTGGTTTTTTGAAAAGATAAACAAAATTGACAAACCTTTAGCTATACTAAGAAAAGAGGGAGAAGACTAAAAAACAAATCAGAAATCAAAGAGGAGACATTACAACTGATACCACAGAAATACAAAGGATCATAAGATACTATTATGAACAATTAAAATCTAACAAACTGGCTAATCTTGAAGAAATAAACAATTTCCTAGACATATAGAGCCTACCAAGACTAAATCATGAAGAAAAAGAAAATCTGAATAGACAAATAACAAATAAGGAGATTGATCACTAACAAAAATTCTCCCATCAAAGAAAAGCCCAAACCCTTATACTTTCACTGCTTACTAATTCAATCTTTCTCAAACTCTTCCAAAAAATTAAAAAGGAGAGAAAACTTTCAAATTCATTTTAGGAGGCCAGCATTACCCTGATACCAGACAAGAACACCATGAAAAGAGAAAATTATCCGCCAATATCCCTGAAGAACATAGATGCAAAAATCCTCGATAAAATATTTTCAAACCAAATTCAACAACACATAGAAGGATAATTCACCATGATCAAGTGGTATTTATTCCTGAGATGCAAGGATTGTTCAAACATGCAAATCAATAAATATGATAGACCACATTAACAGAATGAAGGACAAAAACCGTAATATCAATTCAATAGATTCAGAAAAGGCATTTGAAAAATTCCACATTGTTTCATGATTAAAAGCTATCAACATAGTAGGTACAGAAGGTATGTACCTCAGCATAATAAAGGCCATAATAAGCTCTAACATCATATTCAATGGTACAAAGTTGAAAGTTTTTCCTCTAAAATCGGGAACAAGACAAGGATCCCATTCTTACCACTTTTACTCAATTTCTAGCTGAAGTCCTAGCCAGAGCAACTAGAAAGAGAAAGGAAATAAAGCCTTCCAAATAGGAAATAAAGAGGTTAAATTGTCTCTGTTTGCAGACAATATGATCTTATATGTAGAAAAAAACAAAGACTCAAAGCAAAAACTGTTAGAACAAATAAACAAGTTCAGTAAAGTTGTAGGATATGAAATCAACACATGAAAAGCATTTCTATAACAACAAACTATCCGAAAAAGCAATCAAGAAAACAACACCATTTACAGTAGCAACCAAAAAATAAAATAAAATAAAATAAACAGTACTTAGGAATAAATTTAACCAAGAAGGTGAAAGATCTATATGCTGGAAACTGTAAAACATAGACAAAAGAAACTGAAGACACAAATAAATGGAAACATATCCTGTGTTCATGGACTGGAAGAATTAATATTGTTAAAAAGTTCGTACAACCCAGGCTGGGCGCAGTGGCTCAAGCCTGTAATCCCAGAACTTTGGGAGGCCAAGACGGGTGGATCACGAGGTCAGGAGATCAAAACCATCCTGGCTAACACGGTGAAACCCCGTCTCTCCTAAAAAAAGAAATACAGAAAACTAGCTGGGTGAGGTGGCGGGCGCTACTCGGGAGGCTGAGGGAGGAGAATGGCCTAAACCCGGGAGGCAGAGCTTGCAGTGAGCTGAGATCGGGCCACTGCACTCCAGCCTGGGCGACAGAGCAAGACTCCGTCTCAAAAAAAAAAAAAAAAAAAAAAGTTCATACAACCCAAAGCAATCCACAGATTCAATGTAATTCCAATCAAAACCCCAAAGACATGTTTCACAGAAGTAGAAAAAAAAAATCCTAAAGTTTATCCAGAATCACAAAAGACCCCAATAGCCAAAGCAATTTTGAACAAAAAGAAAAAAGCCAGCGAGTCATCATACTACCAGATATCAAAATATACTACAAAGCTATAGTATAAAAGCAGCACGGTACTGGCATAAAAATAGACACATAGACAAATAAAACATAATAGAGAGCCTAGAAATGAAACCACACATTTATAATCCATTGATTTTCAGCAAAGATACCAAAAACATACAATGAGAAAAGGGCAATCTCTTCAATAAAGAATGTTGGTAAAACTGGATATCCCACATCAGAAGAATAAAATTAGACACTCATCTCACACCATATATTCAAATTAACTCAAAATGGATTGAGGACTTCAACATCAAACCTGAAACTATAAAACTGCTAGAAGAAAACACAGAAGGAAAGCTGCAGGCCATTGGTCTGGGCAAAGATTTTTTGGATATGACTTCAATAGCACAGGTAACTAAAGCAGAAATTAACAAATGAAATTACATCAAACTAAAAAGCTGTACAGCAAAGGAAACAATCAACAGAGTGAAGAGACAACCTATAGAGTAATAAAATATATCTATAAACCAAACACATAAGGAGTTAATATGCAAAATATATAAGAAACTCAAACAACTTGATAGTAAGAAAACAAACAACCAGATTAAAACATGGGCAAAGGACATGAATAGACATTCCTCAAAAGACAATATGCAAAGAGCTAACAGTTACATGAAAGAAAGCTTAACATCACTAATCATCAGGGAAATGCAAATTAAAACCACAATAAGATGTTACTTTATACCTCCTGTAATGGCTATTATCAAAAAGACAAAAGATAACAACTGACCAAGATGCCAAGAAACAGGAACTCTTATACACTGTTGGTGGGAATATAAGTTAGTACAATCATTATAGAAAACAGAATGGAGGTTCCTCAAAAAATTAAAAATAGAACCACCAGATGATCCAGCAATTCCACAACTGGGTATATAGCCAAAGGAAATTAAATTGGTATGTCAAAGGGCTATCTGCATGCTCATGTTTATTGCTCCACTATTTACAGTAGCCAAGATACAGAATCAATTGAAGTACCAATCAACAGATGATTTAATAAAGAAAAGTGGTATATATGCCTAATGGAATATTATACACCCTTTGTAAAGAAAAAAGTATTGTCATTTGTGACAACATGGATGAAACCGGAGGACATTATTTTAAGCGAAATAAGTCAGACATAGAAAGACTAACACCATATGATCTTACTTACATGTGCAATGTAAAAGTCAAACTCATAGAAACAGAGAAAAATGGTGGCTACCAAAGGCTGAAGGGTGGAGACACTGGGGAGATGTTGGTCAAAGGTCACAAAATTTCAGTTGGACAGAAAGAGTAAGTTTGAGTGATCTACCATATATCAGGTTAACTACAGTTGATAGCAATATATTGCATATTTGAAAATCTCTAAGGGAGACTTTAAGTGTTCTCACTGCAAAAAAAAAAAAAAAAGAAAAGAAGTGACAAGTGAGGCAACGAATATATGAAATAGCTTGACTTAGCCATTCCACGTTGTAGACATATATCAAAGCATTATGTTTCCTAGACTATGTTTTTAAAAACTTCAAGTTAGTTTGAAAAAAAAAAAACTCTGAGTTGTTAGGTCTGATTGACTACGTGAGCAAATACTTTAGGTATACCTGGCAAATACTTGAATTGTCCATATTCTATATTATTGATTAAAATGTAGATATTTTGAAAAATCGTACTGAAGAGAAAGGCAGTCTTGTTGTATACTATAAACATATTTAATTTTTACTTGTCGACTTTTTAAAACAATTTAAGAAAAGCATTGCAATATACTTATTATTTATTGGTTGAAGGAATTGCTAGTATTCTAGGAAAAAGGATCCCACAGGCTTAAAAAAGAAAGACTGTAAACATTAAAGGATCTGCTGATCTAACAAATAGTGTTTTTAAAACTTTTTTTATTAAAGCTCATAGTAAGAAATAATTTTTTTTTTTTTGAGACAGAGTCTCGCCCTATCGCCCAGGCTGGAGTGCAGTGGCACAATCTCAGCTCACTACAAGCTCCACCTCCTGGATTCACGCCATTCTCCTGCCTCAGCCTCCCAAGTAACTGGGACTACAGGCACCTGCCACCATGCCCGGCTAATTTTTTTGTATTTTTTTAGTGGAGACGGGGTTTCATTGTGTTAGCCAGGATGGTCTCGATCTCCTGACCTCGTGATCCGCCCGCCTCGGTCTCCCAAAGTGCTGGGATTACAGGTGTGAACCACTGCGTGCAGCCAGAAATAATTTTTACATAATGACTCAAGTGTATATACATACATGCAGACATGTACATACACAATACACAATTGAAAAAATTTCTCAGACTACATTTACTCACTACATGAGATGCACTCTACAGTTTCTAACCTATTTCAATTTTGGGTGCATTAATCAAGACCTGTTAAATCAACCCCATAGCCCAATGAAGGGGTGTACCTTACGATTTTAAAAGCATGATTTAAACAACCCTGCAAAGGCTTTACAAACCTCTCTCTCTCTTATAAACAGACTAGTTTTCAAGACATGTGTTAGGATTTGGATCATTCTAACTATTTCATATTAACTCTGCCATTAAAAAATTACCCTGCCCCCATGATAGCATTTTCAATAGCTCTGCAATGGGAACATTCAGACTCCAGCTCAGCAGGGTCCAGCTATCACTACCTATTTGTTAATAAATTATTCCACTTACACTTGAGTAACTCTGCGTAGTAACAAAATTAATAACAAAAGCAACCATTAGTGTAGCCCCTACTCTATGCTAGGTATTGGGCCTGATGTTGTACATGTTATCCCTAATTAGGAAAACTTTATTTCCTCTTTTACTGATCACTCATCAGGCAATAAGTCACAGACTCACAAAGCCTAGATTCCCAAGTCAGAAGTTGCAGCTAGAACACATGTTCCTTAAATTCTAATTCTTGGCTGAAATAATTGCAAATTTAAACTCTTCCTAAGTAGTCTAGGAAATTATGTCTCTTTTTTTGCTTTAGATGGAAAAGTAGGAAGACTAGGAATGAAGGAAAAGTCCTAAAGCAACTCACTGCAGGGAGAACTAACTCTTCCTGTTAGACTGGAGGCAGAATTGTTTAAGGGAAGAACACAGAAGTCAGAATCAAAAGTAGATAATTAAGACTTTGCTTTTCTCTTCAATCCCATTTTTCAAAACATCTACATTTTAACCAATAATACGGAATATGGACAATTCAAGTATTTGCCAGATATACCCTAAAGTATTTGCTCACATAGTCAATCAGACCTAACAACTAAGAGTGTTTTTCAAACCAACTTAAAATTTTTAAAAAGGTAGTCTAGGAAATATGCTCTCCATTCATCTTTATGCTTGAAGTTTAAGTCCAGTAACTGAAACCATCAGTTTAACCACCAAAGAGTTAAGTAACTGGACTGTGTTCACCAGACTTTACCTCGAGGCTTTAATAATTGCATTTTAACTATATGCACTCTGAGTTTATGGCGAACAAACATGAAAACTGCTTTTACCATTTCTGAATGTTTCATAAAACCATAGTTGAGTAAAGTAGACGTGGTGCTAAGTCTACTTTATATGAGATGTTACCAAGTGGTAAACATTTATAACAATCAATATACCATAAGGAGCCCTGACCCAAATATTCTCCCAGAACTTGGATCCCTTCTCCATACCATCAAGTAAGTTTCTGTGAAAAAGCTGGAGAGTTTTAACTAGGCTACTGGGTGCCTGATATACAAACTGGTAACAGTAATGCCCACCATTCTGGGTAGTTATGGAAACTAAGCAAAGTAAGCAGTCTTTATAAACTATTAAAGCAAAAAGCATTTATAAGCTATTATTATCAGGTGCAAGATTATGTTACTGAGTTGTATATGCAGAAGTATCTTGGTGTGTGTGTGGCGGGGGATATATGTATGCATGTAAGTGAAGAACCTAGAAAAAATAAACTGTTAAATATTGACCCTGCAAAAACCGAAACCTATAAAATTATATTTATCACTGAGAACTAAACTACGGAATAAAATACTTGAGAAAAAGGAGAAATAAGAAGAGAGGGAGACAGATTTTTTAATCAAGGCTAGATTAGATAGAAATTGCTGAATATTAACTATCCAGAGGCTTCTTTTTGAAATTTCTCTATTTGTTCACTGAAACACTCTCTATGTATATGAAATATTCAAATAACTGTTGCATTTCCCTGTAGTCACGAAAATTCTTATTTCAACAAATGAAAAATATATTATTAATAAATATTAAAAACAGAATAGCAAATTAATTATAATTGTTCCCGGGAAAATTTTAATTTCCTTTAGCTTTAAAACATGTTGGCGAAAAGAAATCTGATTACAGAGGAATAACTTCTTTGCAAAGCAAATGAGTTACAAATCTAGAAAGTGAGAGGGTCTAGAAGTTTTGGAAACATGATGCCTTTAAAGAAATTGCCCAGAATCTCAGTGACCATCACCCATTCTTATCAACCAATCTTGACAGGGAAACCAGTTCTGGTTTGTCCTCACAGCTCTTAAAGAATCTTGAGCCATGAATTCTGGAAAATGGAACTTTCCTTGAGCTCCAGATTGTTTCCGTCCTTAAAGATGTTTACAAACATTTCAACTCCAAAGGGATCAAACACACAATATGGTCCTGTATGAGTTGCCTAAGAATCAGGGCATTATCCTCACCAGGAGGCAAGAATTTCAGAAGCTATAATTTCACACGTCAGCAGATTCTGGAATGCATCTACAAGGGTCTAAGACTTGAAAACAACTTGAATACAGACTTGAAAACAACTCATGATATTCATTGAAGACTATGCAGTATCCTATCAGAGGTGAACCTAAAATAAAACAAGCACTTTTTTTTCAAGGGTTAGAAAGTTAAAAACGAATCAAAGACCCCTAATTCCAAACGGCCCCCTAGGGATTATTACCAGTGTTTCTCAATCTTGACTGCACCGTTGAGTGGAGTGAAAGTTGAGGGAGATTGGAGGGGGCCACCTAGGAGTTATTTATCCCAGTCCCCACACCCCGAAGATTCTGTTTTAATTGGTCTTGAGTGGAACCTAGGCATCAATATTGATTGTTAAATCTTTCAGGTTCTTTCAATGTGCAGCCAGGGTGGAGAAGCACTAATCTAGTGCAATAATTCCTAGATGCTGGCAGCTGCAATAGAATCTCGTCATGAATGTCAAAAATAGAGATTGCTAAATTCTAATGCAGATGCTCTGAATTGACTCCCTCACAGGTGAATACAAAAATGCAGGCATAGAGGTAAGTCTCTCATGCTCAGCCAAGTCTGGCACACTTTGATCCAGTGCCTTGCTACTCAAAGTATGGACCAGCATCACCTGGGAGTTTACTGGCAATGTAGAACCTGGGACCCACCCCAGACCTTCTGAGTCAGACCTGCATTTTAACAAGATCCTCAGGTGACCCCAGAATGCACCCATCTTCTGCTTTTCCTTTCTTTTATGGATAGGAAAAAAGACCAGGAAAGTTTAAGGACTCGTACAATATAGGAAAAGAGTATCTAGTAGGGGAAAAAGACAGAACCAGGTCTCCCTAAGACTTTCTATTCTATCAGACTGTATTTCTGAACTGCTGTCTAAGCTTTTGTTTCATTTTGTTTTAATATAAGGAGGCACTTCCTCTTTATAGAGCAATTTATTCGGAAAACAGGAAAATAACTACACTTAGGTTAATACTACTACACATTAATTCCTAAAGGAGATCATACACAAATCATGGGATCAACAATCCCGGCTGATAAAAAATTCTGGACAAAGGAAGGTTATATTCAGTCAATAAAGGCAATAGAAGAGCATGTGGGATGTTTCCTCCCTTTCTACAGCAATTCCAGGAGAAAACAATATGTTTTCCTCTGAGCTGCTCTAATATGATTAGATTGGTTTTTGCTTGTTTTTATGAAAATCATATCCTTCTCAGATCCAGAAATCTCACGTACATTAACACTGGTGGTGTGGAGGGGAAGGAAATGGGAGAAATCAAAGCATACAAGCTGGGAGTTACGTAGGAGAAATAAGTCTAGGGATCTAATGCACAACATGAGGACTACAGTTACTAACATTGTGCTTAATAATATTGTATTGTATGCTGAAAATTCGCTAAGAGAGATTTTAGCTCTTACCACACACAGACAAAAGGGTAAATATGGAAGATGATGAAATGGGTTAATTTGCGGGACTGTATAATCATTTCACTATTTATATGTATATAAAACAATGTTATAGGCCTTAAATATATACAGTTTTTAAGATGTGTAGAATAAAAGGGTGGAACAGCTTTTTAGGGGGTTAAGCCTCTGGCTCCCTCTCCTTTTTACCTTTTTTATGCAAATTACTCCCAGAGAGAAGTATTTCAGAGGACTAGCAGTTTTTAAGTATTTTAAGAAATGATAATAAGACACACAAACACATTTTAGAGTACTGAGGAAGAAAGAAAATGGAGTGGAGTCGAGAAGAAAAAGGACTTCACACACACAAAAAAAAAACTTTCACTAATTTATAGATTTGCCAAGATCCAGAGCAGTGTGTGAAGAAAGTCAGCTGCATTTTCCCTCTGACTGTTTTCTTGTAGTTCTAACTTTGGAGAAGCACACCACCCGGAAACGATGGCTCTCGCTCTCAAAGCCCTCAAACCCTGGGACACAGAGCTCCTCCAATAGAAGCGAAGTACAGGCAAGACTAGAAAGCCAGATGAGGGCTATTTCAAGCTGCTTTTCCGGATCACTGGGGCTTCAGTGAGGAAGAATCAGTGCAGGCAGTCGCAGCTCCAGTTATCACCCACCCTTCACAATGCTCCCATTCAAAGAACACACATTCCAAAAATCAATGCCTAAGAAAGAAAATCTGAAGCAAAAGTGACCCAATAAAACCCATGTAGCAATCACTAACTTTTTCTAAAAGGAGTTGGTTGCAGAGGCCTTTTCAACAATGCTTACTGACAAATATTTATTACAAAGTTAGGTTTGGTTTGGGGTTTGGGTTTTATTCAAAAGTTTACTTAGTTTCTTATCCAAGTCAGTTTCTTATCAAAATCTGAAAATACATGTTTCTAATCCATAAGAATGACCAGACTGTCCAAGCTAATTACCTGGCTCCTTTCTGAACTCTGCAAGTAGAATGCAGAAATCACATCTGTACACACTTATATTGAGCTAAGCTGTCTTTGGCTGCATTCTTCTTTTCTTCGAGGGAATGAAAAGGGAGCTAGATGACAGTGATGATGCAGATGGTCTTTAGAGTTTCATTCCAAGCATGGCCTTCTTCCAGTTTTTCCCATCTCAAGGATATCTTCCCTACCTCCATCTGCACGCAGATGCTTGGGCCACAACCTTGGGAGTCATCCTTCACACCTCATCCTTGTCGTCAAATTCATTACTAGATCCTAATAATTCTACCAACAAAACATATCTGATGCATCCATTTCTCTCCATCTCCACTACTACCATGCCAGGCCAGACCACCATCATATCTTGTCTGGACTATTGCACAGAGACCAGACAAGATATGTGGTCTCCCATCTTGCTCCTCCTCCCCTCAACCCTTACAGAAGTAGCTTTTGGGACCATGAGGTTTTTCCACTGCACAAGAAATAAAACACAAAATCTTTCCCCTGAATAGTCAGGCCCCTAACTGTCACTCACCCTTACCTCCTGGCTTTCTTCTGGTTTCACCCAAGGCAATCCAGCTGCGCTAGTCTGTAAGCTTCACAAACTTAACCATTTATTTTCTTTTTCTCCTTGGGAATGTTCACATGCTTTCCCTTTGCCTGAAATATTCTTCTTCCCACTTATCCTCTTGTTACGTCTCACTTTAGGTATCAATTTAACACTACTTCCTTAGAAAGTCCTCCCAATTGGAATTAGATCGTGTTGCACATGATCATCACACCCTTCCCTTTTCATCCAAAATGCTTACCACAATTTGTAATTATATATTTGATGTGGGCTTGGTGAATGCCTGCCTCCCCTACCAGACTCTGAGTTCCACGAGGTCAAGGACCATGCCTATTTGTTCATCGCTGTATACCCACAAATGTTTTATGACTATATCAAATAAAAAATTCTGATTCCTATTTAAAGTCATACAGTCAGTCAACAAATAGTTATAAAGCAATGGTTAGACATTGTCAAGAATGTAGATAAGGACCATGGCAGGTATTTTTTTTTTCAAGGAATAGGCAATGTTTAATAAAAAAAAAAAAAAAAAAAAAAGGTGGGGGGTGGGTGTACAAAGCAGAAAGCAGATATTCCTGCACTTTGAATGGCATCTGGAAACTTGTAAATTTAAATTATACAGTCTGTAATGTTTTGGTTGTTTGTTGCTTTGAGATGGAGTCTTGCTCCGTCGCCAGGCTGGAGTACAGTGGTGTGATCTTGGCTCACTGCAATCTCTGCCTCCTGGGTTCAAGTGATTCCCCTGCCTCAGTCTCCCGAGTAGCTGGGACTACAGGCATGCACAACCACATCTGGCTAATTTTTTGTATTTTAGTAGAGACGGGTTTTCACCATGTTGGCCAAGGTAGTCTCGATCTCCTGACCTCGTGATCCTCCCACCTCAGCCTTCCAAAGTACTGGGATTACAGGCATGAGCCACCGCACCCAGCCTGTATTATTTTTTAAATGTGTCTTCTGGATGAATGATATCTATAGATCTATTTAAGTTTCATAGAACAGTAATAGTGGAAAAATCTGAAGCATATACAGCAATTGTATTTGGGTTAAACAAAATATTGGTACAGATGGCTAAACAGAAACATAATTTATATGTCATGCCCACATCCACAATGTTGATTTGTGGTATGTGCACTGCCCATTTCTATGTCAATGACAGAATCTAAGGCTGGTGTCCTTCATATCCTTACAAAATACACCTGTATCCTACTGTATCCTACAACAATCCTCTAGCAATATAGCAAATGTGCACACATACTTTGTACCTTCCACAATGACACTAATTATTACCCAATAATATTGGCAACATTAAGCAGACCATCACTGTAGGAGTTTAAAATATGCAAAAATGTCTGTTAATTTATTCAAACTTGTTCAGCTGTCATCAAAGATAAAAATATGCTTCCACTTTCTATCTCCTTCACGATCAAAGGTACATTTTTAAGTTTCTGTGTTTCTTTGATGGCATTAACTTCATTTTTTCATCCAGCCAAAGTGGTTCAAAATGCATGAGATACTTTAACATATATTTCTGAAATTCCAGTGGTAGGAATAATAGCAACTTTGTTATTAAAAAAGATTTCTCCACAAAATGTTTAACAATTCAACATTTCTACTTTTAACAGCTGGTGTTTTGTTCATGAAAAAATGACTTTCTAAAATGTAAACTGGTCAGAATCATTAGAAGCAAAATATAATTGCAATAATGGCCTATTTGATGCATAGCCTCATAATACAACAGAAAACTTTCACCCTGATATAATGATAACATTTTACTAAATTTTATTGCAATGAAATTTCTTAAAATACCTGAAGCCATAAGACTTATGCTAGTTACATAATCTTGGGGAATAAAAGCTAAATCAGTCAAGATATATTCATAAGAGGAACAAAAGTATATATTTAATATTTAAGCATCATTTTAAATCCTACAAATAAAGATTTTTGCAAATGGACTGCATCTTTTCTGAGGAGATTACGTATTTTCTTTGAAGTTACGTTTTAATGGCAATTAAACACTAATGGCAAGATAAATGATGAAAAACCTCAGTTAAAAAGCTGGTCCAACTTGCACACATGATAGAAAAACAGAGGAGGCTTTTCTGAATGCATTCACAATCCAATTAATTTTCTAAAGCTTTCTCTTACATGTGTTTAAATTTCTACTCTCTATGCAACGGAGCTAATTGTTCAAGAAAAAGATACAGAGCTACAAATTCAATTCATCTCTCTCCTTTGGCCGGATTTCACTAGGCTGGTTAAAAGAAGAGGCTGATATTTCTGCTTTATTTCTCAGTTTGTCCAAGAATTATCAGGTATTGAAGTAAACAGAACTGATACCTCTTTTGCTCTGGGCAGTCGGTTTTTGTTTGGGGTGGGGATGGACAGGGGTGGTTTGTTTGCTTGGTTTTGGTATTCTCTCCAAAGTAAGCCCTCAGTAAACTGAACTCAAAAGCTTTTAAGCTCAGATCCACCAGTTTCTGCTGGGAAATTCTTGACTACTTAATTTCTTGCTTTCTTCGGGTTAAAAAAAAAAATCTCCCCTACCTTACCTTGTCTAAAGAAAACATTAAAAAGTGAATAGGTAGTAAGTCCTCACTGAGATGAGGCAGTGGGAGATCCACTACAACTGTGGCTTCACCATATCTTCTCAGCAACCCTGAAAGGTGGGTGTCCTCATTCTGGAGAGCCTCAGTGTGTCACCAGGAGTAAGGGCTAGACAGGAGACTGTGTTGTCAAGAACTCAACACCTTTGCTCTTTCCATCCTGGCACTGTGCCTGAGAGCACAATGGAGAGCACTGTTCTGTGAGCCTTGGAAATGCCCTCACAGAGTTCCAGGAAGATTACCAGTTACCTTGATAATGGTTGCTCTAGTAGAGACAGAAGTTGCTTTAGGAATGAGCAAGGAGAATATATCACGCATTTCATTCCTCCCTCTTGGAGACCTCTTGTTTCTGAGCTCAGTTAATGAGGCAACTCTTTCCTTCTGACCTGTAATTCTTTCTTTGGTCCATCACAGTTAGAGACACTGGCTGCGTGTGATGTCAGTTATGGACATGCTTCATGCCTTAAGATGAGTCAGTGTAGTAAATGGGCATGAATTAACTTACTCTGCACCAGCACTTACAGGAGACACAAAAGAAAGCTAAGGATTGATAATCTAGTTGGAAAGTAAGACTAATGTTATACTGAATGGAAAGTCAAAGATGACCCTAACACTTCTCGAGTAAAAAACAAAAATACTAAAGACACTTTGAATAGAAATGGGGAGATAAAAAAAAAATTCAATCTGGAGCCAAAAGCAAATAAATTCTATTCTACCCACACTGAGTTTTAGATGACTTTTGAGTAGTACAAGAAGAGAAATCCTGTATACCTTTGGAAACACAGACCTGGGGCACAGAGAAGATAAAGTTTAAATTATGGCAGAAGACAAACTTTCCCTGAAAAGTAGGATGGAGATGCAAGAAAGAAAGTTGAAGGGAGAACTTGTGTTCAACTCATTCTTTAGGAAGGAAAAGGAGAGGAGGGAGGAGGAGAGGAACAAAAAGGGAAGCCAGTAGAAAGGGCAGCAGGGCATGTAAGCTCATGACAGCTATAAGAGGAATGGTGGAGAGGATAGGGGAGTATAGTTTCAAACCCTGCAAAGTAAAAAAACATATGGACCAAGAAAAGGTCTTAAGATTTACAAGAATGCTCACTTGTAATTTTCTAGGAATTTTCAGCATTATGGAGTAGACAGAAATTATTTGAAAAGAGGTGCAGAAGAAAATGGTGACTAAGAATTAAAAATATCAACTATAGATAGTGCATTCAAACATTTAAATAACTAAATGATAATAATAACTAATGGCATGATATAATGCTTATTATGTGCCAGGCAACGTTCTCCGTACTTACATGTATTGCCTAACTTAATCTTCACTCTAACCCCATAAACTAGGTACTATTATTACTTGTATTTTATAGATAAGGAAACTAGGTACAGGGAAGTTAAGTCACCGAGCTAGTAAGTATCAGAGCCAGGACTCTAATGCAGGCCTCTAGAACCTAATAAATATGTACATGCCCTCCACAGAAAAACAGGAGAAACATTGTTTTTGTCATTGTGTTCATTATGAATCCCTAGTGCTAGATCCCTGCCTAGCACATAGTAGGTACTCAATAAAATGTTGTTGCATTAATGGATAATTAACTAGAAAGGGCATGAGAGCCAAGCAAAAGGATCAGCATTGTATTTCAGAGCCTTTATTCTGAGACTCTTTAACCCCCACTGAGGAACTCCTCTATTTTTTCAATGCTGTAAATATATAAAAATAAACTCATTGTTCTATAATTTGCCCCCAAATTTAAAAAATAAAAATAAATGCCAGCAGATCAAAAAGGGTTTACAGAAAAGATCAGGACAAAGATTAACTTTTCCCCTGAATCCAAGTGAGTTGTTCCATTTTCAGTTAAATATGGAAACCTGAGGCTGGTCCTGCAGTCTCTAAAAATCTAAAAGTCATTTTCCTCTTCTACTGGATACTGCACACTGCTGTAAGCTGCTCCCCAAGGCAAAACTCACTCAGAAGGTACTTAAGCAGGTAAGGATTGATTCCCAGGGATAAAACTCACCATCAATAAGTCCTAACTGCAAAGTTGTTAAAATAATTTAGTTAGAATCTACAAATTTTTGGCCGGGCGCGGTGGCTCAAGCCTGTAATCCCAGCACTTTGGGAGGCCGAGATGGGTGGATCACGAGGTCAGGAGATCGAGACCATCCTGAGCTACACGGGGAAACCCCGTCTCTACTAAAAAATACAAAAAACTAGCCGGGCGAGATGGCGGGCGCCTGTAGTCCCAGCTACTCGGGAGGCTGAGGCAGGAGAATGGCGTAAACCCGGGAGGCGGAGCTTGCAGTGAGCTGGGCGACAGAGCTAGACTCCATCTCCAAAAAAAAAAGAATCTACAAATTTTTAAGCAGTTCTTTCTGGTATAAAATAGTCCAGCTTTCAAGCTCTTGACGATTAAAACAAAAATGGTAGAAAATATTTCAGTCGTACCTCAATTTGGAATAGGAAATGAACATGGGATCCGTTTCATATTCCTTTCTCATCCTCTCTGAAGTATCATCTGATTTGCTCTATGCAGTGTGGTTTCTGTTTTCAGATATATGCATTGATTAACTAAATAGTTAAACTATGTAATTACTTATTCAAGCTCACTTAATAGATTTAATCAGCATTGGCTTGGGGAAAGAATTAATTACGGTCTTTGTTACTTTAGGAGACAAAAATCAAAAAAGCATTTATTCAACGCATACTTACTGCTATGTGCTCTGCACACCAGAGAACATAAGCGTCTTTTTAAGATACAACCCATATCCTCAAGGAGCTTAGTTCATATACCAAAATTTTCATGACTTCCCAATTATATGTCCTTACATCTACAAACTGTTATGATTTTGCACGTAAGCTTAGATCTCAAATTGTGTATCTTTTGAAGTCCACATGACTTTGCACTTAATAGTTATATTTCTGTAATGGGACCAGACCCAAAGAGAGAGATAAATCTATTTTTGGTAAAATTTCAAATAGCTTTCTAACCACACTTTCTTTCTAAATTACTGTGCTCATTAATTTTTCTCTTTTTCCCTTTGGCAACTTAATATATCACAAAACTACTATCTAGAATTTATATAAATAAGTCTCTTTACTAGGTAATAGTATCCACATATAACCACATACTAAAATGATGTCTAAAATACACACTGATTTATGTGACAATAGTTATTACTGCCTCCATTTGATCAAATATATTTCTAGACTCAGCCTTTCTAATATATTAGCTACTATATTATATAAAATAGGAATATTTAAATGATTCTTTTTAATTATCTTTAAATGATGAAAAGGATTCATGTCATGTATTATTAAGCTAGACTATTTAGTGAAAAATGCTGAGGACTTTTTTAAAATTCTGCTTTGCTATTGGTAAAGGAACTCGTTTCATAAATGTCCATTGTCTGGAATACATCAACACTACTTTCTTTGACCTCAATTTCCACAACAATAATTGTCACTGGTTTTGGGTTGTGATGTTATTCATGTTTATCTGATTCACAACATATCTCTTTTATTTATAAAAGTATTTTAAGGCACATTTCAATTTTTCCCATTAAAACCAATTTTGTATGGAACATTTCAAAGTATGTCTCGATATATAATCAGATTTCTAACCCTACTAAAAAGAAAAAAGAATTGCCTTAAACCGAAATTCAGATTTACTAAGAGGAAACAAAATCTCTTAAAACAGTCTATCCCCAATCCTATCTTTTGAAGTTTAATAATTTGAAGAACTTTGAAAATATTATTTAATAATTTTAAATAATTTAGCTTTGTATTTAATTTTTAAAATTTAGGTAAAAATAAAATACTAGGATTACATAACATCCTGAGGAAGTAACTATAAATCTTTAAACTATCTTTTGATAAAATTAAAGCACTGTTATGAACTGATTCTATTTCACCAATTCAATATAAATTATATGAAGATGTCTCGTAGAGAAAAATTCTGTTGAAGTGGGAAATATGTAATCTTCTCAGTATGAAGCATTATATACAGGTCACTTTTCTGCAAGACTTTATATTTCATATACTATATATATGAAATGCTGAAATTGTGTATTACAATAAAATTTTATCTGCTAAAGAAAATGCTCTATTGGTCTGCAATGTATTTAAATCCATTTCTTTACAGAAACAATTTTTATCAATATCACATTTGTGTAGTTATAAAATGTTGATCACTATCAACTAAAATAAATTCTAATAATTAATATAATAAATACTTTTTTCATTTAACTTTCCTGCATGTCTTTCATTTTAGATACTTTCTTCCAAGAGCACCAACTAACTACATTGACTCCCTCCCAGTCAAATTTTGGGGAGGACGAGCAAGGTGGGTGAAGAGGGAGGAGGGAACAGAAAAAGAGAAAAATATTAACTACTTGGTTCACCTGTGACAGAAGCCAGAGTGACCTCTTGTGGTAAATACTAACTACAGTACTTTGGTGAACAGTACAACCTTTTCCTAGGCTACACTCTGGAGAATGCAGAAGCATTGTTCCTCCAAGCTAAGAAACTCGGCTGTGACTCACAAGGAAAGAAAGAGATAAACACTGACTAAACTAAAGGGCTTCTTTAGGAAATCTACTCAGTCGCTATCAATTAAAATAATCATAACTACTCCCTTCTATTAAAAATAATGTTTATATGGTCCTTTTAGCAAGTCAGTTACAAGGTGCCTAGGTAGATGGATTTCTTACACATCCTACTTCTGGAATCAAGCAAAAGATAGACAAAGAGGGTAATTTCTAGTGAAGATAACAGTATCTTAGAATAAGCATCCCTCTATCAGCAATGTGCTGCATTTATTATATAACAGAGTGCGGGAATCTAATGCAAGGGACAATCTTGTGGCTTATGTATAAACATAATTTAGGAAGTGGTCAGTATAATTTCAACCTCTTTGATATTTTAAATGTTAAAGTGGTACATTATAGGACCTGAGTAAACCAATGCTTCAAAAACACTGTGTGGTTTTACCAATATTTCCTGAACAGTGTCTTAGATATTAAAGAAAACCTTTCAAGAAAAAGTGTCAGTAACTTTATAACAACAACCAAAATAAAGTCCATTTGTTTTCCATCATTTCTTTTAAATTGGCTAATTGTAAACGTTAATATTCCTTTTTGGTTTTGTTTACAGATCACTAGTTCTGCTTCCTCTCTTACAGGTTTCTTTTAAGACCTCAGTTTGTACAAATGTCAATTACAGCATGAAAATAATTTTGGACTTTTCTACAAGTAAGAGATAGCTGAGTAAAGAAAGTGCTTGTGCAACCTAGCTATCTCAAGCAGAATGAAAAACTGAGGATATTGAGCTTCTCTCTTGAAAGGTAAGTGGTTCATAAAATACTGCCTTCTCTGTTGTCTTCTTTCCTGAACCCCTTTTCTTCCCCAAAAAGAAAAACATTTCTAGTTTTCCACAAAACTAAAATAAACTTCCAATTTGTCATAATGCTTAAAATATTAAATAATTAATTTCTAGTTAAAAGGTATTAATTTGTAGTTATAATTTTTCAAAATAGCAATCTAGTTTACTGTCACCCAAAGTAATCATTTCTGCCTATATGCTAAGGAATTGAAGACAACATATGAGTAAAACGTGCTGCCCAAAGACAAAATCAGGTTGAAGATCTTTGAAATATTTTTTGTCTTTTGAATCTAAATTTTAACCTAAAAGTCCTAAAAACAGTTACTTTCTTCCAGATACTAAACCTCTACCCACAAGTTTACTGCTCCCTAGAACCCAATTTAGATTAACAGTTTGCATAAATAATTGAAATTTAAATAAAGGAAGGTATCCTAATAATGTTCTAGACACAAATCTAGTCTGTAAGCCCTTGGGGCAGGGTGCTTCTGGGAGACTTTGCTCAGCAGTAATGAACTCACCATATAGTCCTCTAAACCTTCCCTTACTAATGGCTTATTTTGATTGTACTAGCCAAAAATTTGTCTAAACAGTCCTATAGCATTTATACTTTAACCTTTATAACTTCTTAGAGTAATAATGCTCTCTATATTTACTAGAATCACATGCTAAGAATTATTATAATTCCTTTTGTCTAGAAATTATCTTTTAAAACTAAAAAGAATTCCTTGCTTCTTTTGATATTTGGCTATAAAGTGTGTGTGTATCCATCCTACTCAATGGCCCTCATTATTTTATTTTATAGACTTTGAATCACCAGTAACAACTTGCAATGCTGGCTTATAACAGACTGAGTCAATTGAATAAGAAAAATAAAAATCCAATCTCAAGAGGCATGAAATAATAACATAGGTTACAGTTGCTACTCTGGAGTACGGAATACAGCGCTGTTATTCTGGGAAACTGCATCTAAGGAGTTTGGAACTTTATTAAGAAATCGTCAGATATAAAAGTAATATTCAAATATGCCACACTTCTTGCTTTTTTGTTTCACATCATCAAAACGTGTTCTGGTAAATTTGTAACTGGCTGAGATTTCAGTTCATTGGTGATATCCATGGACTAATAAATGTCTGACATTTTCTCTTTGTGTACATTTCCTTTTCATGTCCCATAATCTCTCTCTCCGCCACCCCACCCCTTTCTCTCTGCTGTGTGTTTTGTTTTGTTTTGTTTTCTACATCTCTTATTTTGCTCCTTGTGTGCAAGAGAGAGAAAAAAAGAGTTAGATTGCTTCCTCTGTGTCTGTAGGGTGGTAGACATACTTTACAGACAAACCCCAAAATAGGAGAAGTAGGAAATTCCTCTTTTCAGTTTTCTGGGTGGATGCCTGACCAGCTGAGTGTTTATCTATGTGGCTGTGTATTATCTGGGCGTCTCTCTATATGTATTTCTATGTTTGGCTGACTCTCACTATAAGATCTGACTTTTCATGAGAAGAAAATGATGTTGTATCAGAAAGAGCTTTTCTTGGGGTTCAGTAAAAAAGACAAGGCCAGCCTCTGTTTCTTCAATTGTTAAATAGATTGGGAGTGCTGGGTTCTATTCCTTCTCTTCCTACTAAAGCTCTGCCAACAGTTCACTTTCAATGTTGTTAAGTTAGTGAATAATGAAAGCTTCAAAGAGACAAACCTGATCCATCTGTGAGAATCTTGAAGGGAATTTTCTATTAGTCTCAATTAGACAAGTTCTCAGGATAAATTTTTCTATTTCTCTGCCAAATCATATAGAAATTACAACAACTGCGGGATATCCCCCCCGTGAATGTGTAGACCAATTTAATACCATAATTCTCAATTTCTGAGGTTCTTCCTATAAAAGAGGTCCTGAGACTTTTCAGCATTTATCACACACACCTGCATATATACTCGCTACAAATATCTAACACACTTCAAACAGTTCAGGGTCTTTACGTAGTGGTATTCAAAGTTAGCCATAGGCAATAAGAGGTGGCATTTAAGTGCCAAAACAGATAAATTTTCATTTGCACTTGGTATTATCCGGGAAAGAAACATTTAACCAATGAAATGATTATGAACATGAAGTGTAAAAAAGATAAAATATTAATTTGAGTGGTAGATATAAAATGGAGGCAACAGAAACAGACATTTCTAAGCCACCTATGGTAAATCTTCATTTCATAGTACATCTACAATTTTTTAAAATTCAAAAAACTATCTCATAGTTTCATAGGTCTGTATAAGAAGCTTCAACCAAAGTTGCTATATTAGTAAAATTTAGTCAAGGGATTCTCACGTTCTTTCTCTTTATAATGCAGAACAATCATAAGCCTGCAGATTTTATTTTTTAAGACCTTCTCTGAAAAGTCCTCTCATAAACCAAATTGCGTGGAGTTGAAATAACCCAAGAGGATGAGAAAGCTGAAATAAGACTTATATATTTAACTAATTCCAATAACCCACACATTTCCCCCAAACTGTTTGAAGAGTAATATCCCCTTGTATTATAGGCTTAGTATAATATTAATACAAGAAGGTAATGTATAAGTATAAAAATTGCCTACCATTATGAATTTATATAACTAAAATATATTACAGGTATTTAAAAGAATACTAGGCCAGACCCTATTAGCTATTTTTTCCAACCCAAATACAACACTACTGCTTTAGACTTGTATTGTTTCAGGCATTGGCCAAAATGAAGAAATAAAGTTTAAAACCTCCAATTAAAAACAAACAGCAAGTCAGATATTTGGGGAAAATACTTTGAGACACTTAAATACAGTTAGTCTCAAAATTAGAGGAAATATTTGCAAGCCTAGTCTTAAAAGAGTTTCTAATCTAAGAATTGGTATAATCTAATCTACCATTTAGGGAAAGCATTATTCATTTAATTATTTATCATTTCAGTGTGCCTCTGTCTTTCTGTGTGCCTCCAACCAGGCAGGGAGCCTCTTAAGAAGATGGGATGTGTATTAATTACCTTTTTTTAATTCCAAGAAACCACAGAGTGTCTATGGTATAAGGCACCCAAATAAATATTGTTTCAATGAATGAACAAACAAGGCACTATGGAACTGCATAGAGTATTTCCATTGTTTTCTTCCAAGCTCTACTGTACTCCATATACAGAAATGTCTTTCTCATTATTCTCCAAGCAAGAGATCTCAAAATAACAGCCCCTGAAGGAAAAACTTTAAAAGATACTCAACATATCTTACTTATGAAGTTTAAAATTATACAAAAGAATTACAAAACAAGTAGAAAATGCAGATTTCAGTAAGATGCAAAGTTTATAAGGTCTTAAAATGTGGAAATATATAACCATTCCCATCCAGAATATCTTGTAGGAAATGAATGTATAAATGGATGGTATTTTAAAGACACATTAAGGCGAGAAAACATTAACGTCAGTAGCAAGGTAGGATGGCATCTTTTTGATTTTTTTTTCTAGTTGCATTAAAAGCACAATAGTTACTGCTTCACTTCTACGTTTCTCATGTTTAAGTCAAACGAAATATATAGACCAATGTACAGTGAAAAACATAGCAAGAAGAAACTTTAAACACCAATTTGTCCACAGTAATTGCCTTCCCATTTTTCAAGCACTGAACTCTTTTTTAGGTTCAACCTCAACTACTCTCCCCAGCACAAAGCACATTTCCCCGTGCCCATGAAGCCAAAAGCCTTTCCAGAGATTTAAATCTTGTTAAGTAGCCACTTTCGCAGCCATTCCCAACTTGAGGGAAACCTTTCCACTGAGATTAACTCAGAATTTGGTCAGTCCCTGCTGCTCACTTTGGGGGGAAATGTGGGAGAAGGAAGAACAAGAAAGATAAAAGCAAAACTCAACTCTATGCTCCAGATGTACCTACACCCTATCCAACCCCTTTCTTTCCTCCAGTTCTGGGCTCTGGACAGGTGGGAGGGGGTAAGTCTGTCTGGTAGGAAGGGGATGCAACTAACTTTCCTCCACCATCTCATTGCCACCCCACCCCACCCCAAATCCAGCCCAAGGGGTAACTGAAACCACCAGGTAAGGCTGCTTGCATCCCCCTCCCCCCTTGGAAGAGGGATGGGATGGAGAGGATGGGGGGCGCGTGTGGGCGGGATGGAGGTAGGGGTGTTCTGAACTATAACTCTCCTTACCACTGGAGCGCCTGACGATGTTCTCCAAAAATGTGTTCTGCGGTGCCACCAGCCCTCTCTTGCCCCCCGGCATCCTGGGTCTGGAGAGCAGCGGCCAGGATCCGCGGCGGGGGAGGGGGGGATGCAGGAAGAGAAGGTGGAGGAAGAGGAGGAAAAGGTGGAAGAGAAGATTGAGCCGAAAGAAGAGGGGGCGCGGCGGCGGCGACGGGGTCCCCTGACTGTATCTCCAGCCCGACCCGGATGAGCAGCTCTGGGGAGGAGGACCAGGCAGTTCATGGTAGTAGCGCTCCCCTGGCCGCCGCTGCCCAGACTGTGGCGGTGCCGCACACGGGGCTCTGGAACTGCAGGCTCCGCGGGGCACAGTGCGCCTGCGCCGCCCCCGCTGTCGCTGTCCCGCCGGTGCTGATGCTGAGGTTGCTGCTGAGGCTGCTACCGCGGCGGCGGGCGCCTGGGCGGGGGCTCGGCATCTCTCCCCCTGCTGGGGAGCGCCAGAGCGAACTCAAGCCCACACTCTCCCAATCCGCCTCAGCTCAGGCACAGACCCCTTCCCCGCGCCTTCGTCTCCCGGTCTCCTCGCCCACCCCCTCGCGCAGCGAGCTCCTGGCTGCCCAGCGCAGCCCAACTTCTGATGGGCTGTGCGCCTGGTGGTTGCTCCTCTCCCCGGAGATCCAGGCAAGCGATCGCTGTCCAATCGGGCCGGTGGAATGGGAGAAACGGGTGCCAGAGAGAGCAGTGGCCAGTCGGAGGCTCACATCTCGGCGTCTCCCGCTCGGGTCCCGAATCAGGGCTGCTGGCGCGGACGCGGCTCCCGGGGCGGAGGTGCGGCCAGGCTCCAGCTCCAGCTCCAGCTCCAGCAGAGGCTGAGAGCCGGGCAGGGACTGGCTGGGCGGCGCGCGGGGACACAGAGCAGCCACCTGACGCTGCTACCGCCCCCCTCCGGGCTCCGGCGCCTGAAACCTTCGTGAACACTGGCGCTTTCCGCACCGCCCTTACCCCACCTCCGGAGCGGGAGCGCCAGCTCTGAAGTCCGAGCGCACAGCCGGCGCCCGGAATGGCCCCTGCGACCCGCGCCGGGCTTGGCTTCTGGGGGAGCGTGCGGCCCCAGGGCCGCTGAGTGCAGGAGGTGAGCCGCGAGCCCGCCACCGCTGCAAAGTTGCGGGAAAGGTCGCACTTGATGCGAAGAGTAGGGGAAGAGGGTGAATAATTCACACCCGAGAGAGGGGGAGTGAGGTGGGCAGCATTAGCGATGGAAAAACGGTAAAGGCTGTGAGGGCGAAGATGGGCCAGGGTGGGGCAGGGCAGGAATCACCTCTAACAAACCCAACTCCCAGGCGTTGAGAATGGACAGGAGCGGCACCTTTACAAACAGTCCAAAAGGCTGAATGTGTCACAGAGAAGGGAAAATGACATAAATGCGAAAGGGGCGGAGAGAGATGGAAAGGAAAGAGGAGCCCACGCTGAGGCACCTTCCTTGATCTACGGCAGTGGTTCTCAAAGTGGCCTGGACTGGCAGCATCCGCAGCTGCACCACCTAAGAACTTGTTTAAAATGCAAATTACTGGATTCTACCCCAGAGTTAGGGAGCCAGGAACTCTGAGGATTGGGTTGACCCATCTGTTTTAACAAGCCCTCCAGGTAAATATAATACATGTAAGGCTTCCTGTCTTCTCTGGGGGTTGCACCTGGGCCTGTCGAGAAAGGACGATTGTGTAAACAGGGTCAAAGAGTGGGGGACCAAAAGTGCACTGCCGTGGCGCCAGCGGTTGTTGGTGGAGCGAAGTCTTGAGTGTTGAAGGCGAAAAGATAGTTGGATGGGTGCGGCCCCTTTTGCTAGAGTCAGAATGTGCTAGAGGAGAGGTAACTGCGTTAGAAATTATCAAGGTCAGATTACCAGAAGCAGGGAGAATACCCAGGCAGGGGTGGAAGTACACATCTCAGCACCTGTCCCCTTTTGGAACCCCGTAGATTACTAATTACTGACCTCAAGACAGGATCTCTCTCTCTCCCCCGCCCCCGTCTCCCTCCTCTCTCCCCCTTTCCCTCTCTCTCCTCTCTTCTCTTCTCTCCCCCTCCCCTCTCTCTCCCCCCTCCCCTCGTTGACACGAGGCAATTTTATTCTGCTAAAAATCTTTATGCAAAAAAAAAAGAAAATCGAGAGACTCGGTGGAATAACACCAGGCTATTCTAGCTTTCCACAGGAAGTGCTGCTGGCCATGGAGCTTATCCCCTTGCAGTTAAAATGTCTTTTAAATACATCAGGTGTGTTTAGTTAAATAACAAGAGACTCAGGTGCAGACCGGATCCATAGTGAGCTTGCCACCGAAGCACTCAGAGATATGGCCAGGTTACAACTCCCTCCCTGCAGTTAGTGGAAAGAATTGAAACCACCATCACCACAGCAGCCTTAAACACATGATTGAATTTCTAGCAACTCTTTTGTGACCTGTGTTCAAATGATGCTAAACGAATCAGCCATTCATTGGCTGGGTTGGTGAATAGACAGGCTTATTTTTTAAACATATGTATAATTCATTGATTACTGTTCTAGAATTCTAGCATGCTATAATAATTCCATCATTAACAGAGAATATTTCAAATCTATATGTTCTTTTGCACATCATCAGCTGCCCACATCTCGCCTATGGTTATTGATTTAAAATCTCAGGTTCTCAGCATTTCCTATCTAGTATCCTATTCCTATCCTTGTTCCTAATCATTCCTCTGTGGGTGTATTAGCTCACATTTCCCAAAGAGGAAATTCTTTTGGACTCCATTAAGACACAATCACAAAACTACTGGTAGAACTTTCTTATTCGCATCTGCAGATTCGATTAAAATGACATTTATCCTTTCTTCTTTGTTTTTAATAACTCCATAGCATTATGATGTTTGGATTATTTTAATGATCATAAAAAATGTAGTTGTGAAGTGTCCAAAGGTTACACACTTTTCTTAATCTTCTAGCTTAAGTTTTCATTTTATAAAGGAAGAAACCAAGACCCAGAGAGATGAAATATCCTGTCCCAGATGACACAGTGCTTTAGAACAGTCTGCACTGAGACTAGAATCAGGTCTCCTGACCCTGTAGTCAGAGCGCCTTGTAAATAATAGAAAATAACCTAATCTTAGGCTAGTGTGGTAACAACCAGCAACATCAAGGATCTCTATTGCCATCAATGATTTTGCAGCCCATGAGAGAAGAGAAATGCTTCGCAACAACTTGCAACTTTTCCCAATCAAAATAGAGTCAAGAAAAATACAGTAGCAGCATCATATAGATTGACTGGCCCTAAGGAATGTGCTGGCCAATTGCAACAAGGTGCTAATACAGCATTTTAAAAGTGTGTTACAGACCGCAAGATTTAACAGATGAGAGAGACAGGAATTAGAAAGCTTCAATGTCACACAAAGAAAAAGCTTCATTTTGTTATATTGCCAAAACTCCATTTTAAAACAGAATCATTTGTTCTTTTCTTCTGTCCCTCCAGATATGGTAATTAGACCTTGTCCGTCATAACCAAGAATTCCAGTCCCAGAAGTGTTCACTGACTCCTAAATCACAGCAGAATGGAAGCTGGCTGAGTGAACTGCAGGTGTGTTCCAGTTAATCGAAACCAATATAAACATGAAGGCTTAGAAAACTGATGTAGGAAGTAATGATTTGGAATTATTACTGATTCACTGAAGGACTTTTTTTAAATCAAATACCCCTCCTCTGAAGATTTTCTAATATAATTTACTTGACAGTAGCTGTAATTATATGTAAATTTTCAAAAATGCATTACAAATAGGTTCAGTTGGACTTACTCTTTGATCCCTTATGTGCAAATGATCCAACCACTACTTTCTTGGGAAATTTTTCTCCTATTTCCTGCTTTCTGTTTCTGAGCAAACCCCAGTACAGCATCAAGTTACAACCTGTATGTAGATGCTAAATGGGTGGCTCTGATGGAGGAATGGGAAGAAGGAAAAAAATAAAGGGGCAAAAGTGATTCCCTATCATGGCCTCCAAGGTTGGCCTCACTAGCAGCAGCATCGCTCCATTCCATTTTTTCCTCCCTAAGCCTCACTGCGTGCCTTTCCACAAAGCCCTATTCCAACTCTAGCAGTGAAGCATAAAAACATTACTAAATTCCTCTGCATGCACCAAACCCCACATTTACACCTATATCTTCTACCTTTCCTCCTTTCTGCTCCCTGCCCCACTCAGGATGGAAGTTGAGAGAAAGCAGACTAGAAAGACCTAGTGCTTGGACTGTGGACCCAGACTACCTAGAATTTAATCTTGCCTCTCCCACTTACTAGCTATATGACCCAGAGCAGATTATTTAACCACAACTTCTCTTTCTATAAAATGGGGACAATAATTACCTATTTAATAGTGCTGCTATGGAGATTTAGTTCCTATTTGAAAGCAATGCAGACAATATCTGACAGGTAATAAGCACTATGTAAGTGTTTGAAAGCAAATACATTAAACTAAAGAGCTTCTGCACAGCAAAAGAAACTACCATCAGAGTGAACAGGCAACCTACAGAATGGGAGAAAATTTTTGCAATCTACTCATCTGACAAAGGGCTAATATCCAGAATCTACAAAGAACTCAAACAAATATACAAGAAAAAAACAAACAACCCCATCAAAAAGTGGGCAAAGGATATGAACAGACATTTCTCAAAAGAAGACATTCATACAGCCAACAGACACATGAAAAAATGCTCATCATCACTCGCCATCAGAGAAATGCAAATCAAAACCACAATGAGATACCATCTCACACCAGTTAGAATGGCCATCATTAAAAAATCAGGAAACAACAAGTGTTGGAGAGGATGTGGAGAAATAGGAACACTTTTACACTGTTGGTGGGATTGTAAACTAGTTCAACCATTATGGAAAACAGTATGGCGATTCCTCAAGGATCTAGAACTAGATGTACCATATGACCCAGCCATCCCACTACTGGGTATATACCCAAAGGATTATAAATTATTCTACTACAAAGACACATGCACACGTATGTTTATTGCGGCACTATTCACAATAGCAAAGACTTGGAATCAACCCAAATGTCCATCTGTGACAGACTGGATTAAGAAAATGTGGCACATATACACCATGGAATACTATGCAGCCATAAAAAAGGATGAGTTTGCGTCCTTTGTAGGGACATGGACGCAGCTGGAAACCATCATTCTTAGCAAACTATCACAAGAAGAGAAAACCAAACACCGCATGTTCTCACTCATAGGTGGGAACTGAACAATGAGATCACTTGGACTCGGGAAGGGGAACATCACACACTGGGCTTATCATGGGGAGGGGGGAGGGGGGAGGGATTGCATTGGGGAGTTATACCTGATATAAATGATGAATTGATGGGTGCTGACGAGTTGATGGGTGCAGCACACCAACATTGCACAAGTATACATATGTAACAAATCTGCACGTTATGCACATGTACCCTAGAACTTAAAGTATAATAAAAAAAAAAAAAAAAGAAAGCAAATACATGAGCCTTTTCCTCCCCTTCTACTTTCATTTACAGTGAAGGCTCTAGATAGTGGTCACTAATAAGGTTCACTAATATCCAGTTGCCTTTTCCTGCTCTTTGAAATTAGTGTGGCTATGCAACTAATGTTGGTCAATGAAACAGGAATGAGGGAAACGGTGTTACTCCCAGGTGAGCATCTAAGTACCAGGACTTATTTTCTCATCCTCCTCTTCCTCTGCCTCAGTGACTAAGGAATGCCAAGAAGTACAAGGAGAATACCTGCCCAGAAGTGTTACCTAGACCTGCAGTAGACATTATATAAGCAGGAAGTAAACCTCTGTTGTGTTAAGACACTGACAATCCAGCACTATGTGTTACTGTGTCATAACCTAGTCTATCTATGCTGGCTGGCACAGGTTATTAACTTGCTTTGGGAACAGGAGATTAGAGGAACAATAATTCTCCATCCTGACTGCACATTACAGTCACCCGGAGACTTTATAAGAATCCCAAAGCCACGGCCCAGACCAAGTAAATCAAAATTCCAAAGGATGAGACACAGGCATTACTATTTTTTTTTTAAGTTCCCCAGGTGATTTCTT
>NW_012119265.1:11513528-11526763 GCF_000951035.1 Colobus angolensis palliatus
AACAAATAGAAAGCAATTTCTCTCACCATCCCTCCATCACTGATCTGGATCCTATTCATTTGGGCCTCTGGAAAGACCTCACTTTGCTGACTGTCCCCTCGTTCCTCACTTTGACAATTAACATGCTTTACAAATGCTTTCTTAACTTGTTATTTCCCTCAAGCTTTGGCTCTGTCTCTCCCATCTCTTCATGGTCAATCTTCTGAGGAGTCTGTGATACGTGTCTCCACTTTCTTGCCTCCTGTCCACTCCTTAACCCCCAACAAATTGGCCTCCTTTCAATTGTTTTCCTGAAATCGCCTCCCCAAAGGTAATTTTTAAATTGCCAAATCCAGTGAGGCAATTAGGCAATTTCATTGTTAATTTACTTTACCCAGCTATGACATTTGAACCTGTTACTAATCATTTCTTCTTGAAACATTCTCCTACCTTAGACTGACTGGTTTCGAATACTGATGCTATAATCTCAGCATTTTCATTAACCTATCTGTGCCTCAGGGGTTTTTTTCTGTAAAAAACTTAATAATGCCTACCTCATATAGTTAATGTAAGAATTAAATGAGATAGTACAGGTGGAGAATCTGGCATCCAGCTTTCTGAGACAGAAAACTTTGACATCCTACCGGGTTTTTTTTTTTCATAATTTTTTTACAAACTCATTTGCCAGTGAAACCTGACCTGAACTGTTAGGTGGCTATTTGTACTCTTCTTTATCCCATCTGCTGTGGATATTGACCATGTTTTGCTGCATAGATATTCATGCGTTTGAAAACAGATTGCTGCCCCTAACCCCAGTGAGAGAGATGCAAATACATAGATATCCACAAATATCTGAATTCCAAAACACAGATCTTTTTCCTGCAACTGTAGACACCCATGCCCATGGACTGACTGGCAGTTCCACAGGAATCTCTAACATATTCAAAACAAATGAATCATCTTGCAGCCTGCCCAAACTCTCTCCCCCTCCAATGTTTTGTATCTCAGGAGCTACCTCTATCCGCCCAGTTATCCAAGTTAGTAACATCAACACTTCTCTACCCCAACTCCACATCCAGTCCTATTCATTCAACTTCCCAGATATCTCTTTAAAACTATCCACCGCTCTGTCTGTCTGTTGGCTCTGCTCCAGGTCGGGCCCCATCATTTTTTACTTGGATTTCCACATCAACCTTCCAACTGGTCTCCCTGCTTCCTGTGTTTTCTGGCCATACATAGTCCTCTCTATTTTCTTCTCCAAGCTCCACTGCAATTCATTTTTCCCCCTGCACTATAGCTAAAGTGATCTTTCTAATGCATAAATCTGTTAAGTCATTTCCCTGTGTAAATACTTCTAAGTCTCTTTGCCCCCAGGTGAAAGTTCAAAGCCTTACCTGGCTTTTTTATATCCTTCACTATCTGACTCCTGCTTATCTATCCAGGATCAACTCTCATCATTCCTCATTCCAACCCTCCACCTTCATACTTCCTCCCTCCCTATCCTTTTGTATTCCTTGTGCTTACTATGCTGTCTCTTTCTTCCTCCACCAATGTCCTGCATCACTAGCCACCTTCCCTCAGACCCTGTTTGAGATGTCATTACCTCCAAGAGGCCTTCTTTGACTCTCCATGACCTGGTAAACAGCCCTTCCTTCCTGTGAGTTCTTCTAATACCACTCTATGCTTCCTCTGTTGCAACATTGCACCTCACTCTTTGCATCTCAATGTTGTTAAGACAAAAATAATAATAATAAAAGAAGAAAAGATTGCAAATACAGTTGAAATCGTATGTATCTCCTCACCAGAACTGCCACTAGTGCTTTTGGCGTCTTCATGAGACTTAGGAAAAGAAGTCCCTTCTGGCCAGTCATGGGGCCAAGTCACAGCACACCGATTGATGAGATATTTGTGGGCTGGATTTCAGCCTCTATTTGTTCCCTTAATGGGTGTTCTTGGTGGGAAGAAGGAGGGGGGCTTTCTAGGTAAGAGAACTAGAAAAAAAGGAAAATAATAATGATAAGAAAGCTCGTGATATGTGACAAACAGTAGACAATATGAACCTTTAAATGGAAGATAGAATTGGAGGCACAGTTAGGGACTCATCAGGCCAACTTAAGGGGCTTGAGCTTTATTCTATAGGCAATGAAAGACATATTTTGAGTAAATATGTGACATGGCATTTGAGGAGAAAAAATCAATTTGTGATTGAAGATGCTTTGGGGAGAGAAAAGTCCAGTATTGGAAAAACCACTTAAGAGACCCCTCTATACAAGAAGCTGACATTTTTGAAATATTAAATTATTTCCCAAGCCCCATATTTACTGTCACCCTCTTGCTGTCATGGTGTCATCATTCCTCACCACAGCTCACCTCTTCCTGGCTTTTGAATTTCAAAAGTCTAAGCACTAGAACAGAAATGCAATAAGAAAAGTGTTACAATAAAGGATCTGTACATTCTCACCCAGTGTTAGTCATTGTTCTAAATACTTTACATGAGTGTTCTCAATCTCATTTAATTTTCATTGAGCAAAATTGAATTTAATTCAACAAATATTTATTATGCATCTATAGACCAGGCACCACAGTAGGTATTTACATTATCCTCATTGAACCAAAAAACGAAACTGAGAAACAGAGAAGTTCAGTAACTGGCACAAGATCAGAGAGGTGGTATGTGATGGAGTCAGGATTAGTCCTCAGGTACTCTGTCTTCAAAGCCCAAAAGCTTAGCCATCCATTTAACCATTGCACTACACCGTCACCCAAAAGATTTTGAAAATATCTAAGAACAAGCTGTCTCATATGCTCCACATCCACACTAAATGAGAAAAAATATTCCCCCATGCTAAGGGGAGGAAGACAAGTTGTAGAGGAAGTCAAAAGTAAGGAGGACCTTCTCCTGCCACAATGCAGGGAGAGCCGTGGATCTCCAAGGAAAATAACACAAACATCAGATGTAAATCTGGAGGAGACACAGATATTTAAACCATAGCAACACTGTGAAAAATAAAAATTTCAGGAAATATAGTTCCAATATTCAAAAACTATCAAATGATACATAATTACAATTAAATAAGAGAAACAAACTTCAAGGGATCTCATTGTACAGCAATGTGACTATAGTTAAAGGTGATATATTGTATTGTTGAAAAATGTAAAGCAAATGGATGTTAAGTGCTCTTACCACAGAAATGACAACTATGGGAGGTAATGCACTTGTTAATTAGCCAGATTTAATCATCCCACAATGTATGTGTACTTCAAAACATGTCGTACACAACAAAAACATACAATGTTAGCTGTCATTTTTAAAAAGATTTTTTAACTATCATTTAACAAAGAAGTCACACATACATCATTGACAAAGGTGTAAACTTTTAGGATATATCTTCATTGTTTCATTTTCATCATTAAGATAAAGGAAACTACCAACCAATGTTCCTGTTGGAACTCTTTTATCATCAATTGTAACCATAGGTTGGCTACAGACACAAGAGTTAGGCAAAAACCAGTGAAAGCATCCTGTGAGAATGAGTAGGCCACATGGAATTTGCAAAAAGAGAGATGACTATTTTAATAGTATTTGAAACTTATGTGCTACATGTACTTTTATCAGTAGAGCTTATAATAAATTCAAATATATATGTGTGTGTATGGATATATATGTGTACACATATAGACATACATGCATGTTTTTCTCTTGAGAGCCACCTGCTAAACCTTTACCCTCACATCACTGTGCAATTTACCACTTCAAAGTTTAGCAATCCCAGTGCAGAAAGAAACTTCTCTCTCCCTAACATCCCAATACCAGTCCAGAGGAAGCCCTGGATTTGCCCTGCCAGGATCACACATCTACATGCTAGTAGCTGCACCAAGAACGGGTGCGGAGGGGCTGTATTACTGTAACTGACCAAGGCTGGCATGTGCTCTATCTGGGCTGCTGAGCAATGCAGCATTTGATAGTCTCACTGGCTATAGAGACAGGCACAGTTCTCCAAATGGAATAGTGTTGCAGAGCAAACAAAAACAATAGACACTCATTATAGTAGGTCCTCAATAAGTGGTAGCCACTATGATCTCTCACCTTTTTTTTTTTTTTTTTTTTTTTGAGACAGAGTCTCTCTCTGTTGCCCAGGCTGGAATGCAGTGGTATGATCTCGGCTCACTGCAACCTCCGCCTCCTGGGTTCAAGCAATTATCCTGCCTCAGCCTCCTGAGTATCTGGGACTACAGGCATGCACCGCCACGCCCGGCTAATTTGTTTTTTTGTATTTTTAGTAGAGACTGAGTTTCACCATGTTGGCCAGGATGGATCTGTAACCTTTTAATCTCTAGAAGGAAAATTAGCAACAATGTACTTATTTAGCAGTATATCTGACATTTTAAGATTTAAAAATCCCCAACTCATTTAAATGTTCACCTTTCTCCAAGGCCTCTATAGGGTTCTGACCATTAGCTGTTTACACATTCCTTCTTTCTCTTAACTAGCACTTCCTAAGTCCCTAATCTGTTCAAGGAACTGGGCTAGGTGCTGTGGATCCGCTTCAGTTTACTCTAAATTTGATAAGTGGCAATCTAGCCTGATCACAAGCCCATCTGTTGTGTCGCAAACATCCTGTCCTGAATATGCTACCACTTCTTAAAAAAACAGCTTATGCTACCTCAGCTTCAGTAGACTAATTGAACCAAACATGTTCAAAGAAGCAAACTCTAAGAATAAATCCCCAAATGTCAACGCTGTCTAGGAGGAATGAAGAAACATATGGGATCCCAGGCATTCTTCAAATTATGCATGCCAAAGTGTTAGAGGGGGCTGGGCTCCAACAGCAGTTTTATGCCTTCCAGAAAAGTTGTGTGGTCATGTAGTTCTAATTGTAACCTTGAAAACAAATAAATGGGGCATTTAAACAGTCATTGCAAATAAGATTCTTATCACAAACAGCCATTCTGTTGCATTCTATTTGTAGTATAAAGCACTGTTACATACAGCTTTAAAATTGGTCCAAAAAGTCCTCTATTGTAAGAACATCCTCTGCATGTGAATGTAATGAATGCTGTTCACCCTCTATACCATCTTTGGAGAAATCAGGTCAGCATCTTCTCTGCATATGACTATAGGGTTCTTCGGGGAAAAAAAAAAAAAAAAAACATGGCATGCATCTCACTTACTTCCAAAAGTGAACAAATAGCTCTTATGCCAGAAAGAAATAGATCAAAGTGGCTCAGATGTGTAAACCAAAAGCAGTTAAAAAAGAGTTTTGGTTTAAAGGATATGTACAGGCCAAAAAGAAAACAAAAACTTAAGAAGTGAAAGGAGTCAGCTCAGCTCACATCAAGAGAGAAATAACAGTCTAAAATAGTCCAGAGGACTCTACGGACACAGGCCAGAACCTGCACCACTGGCGGATGGGATGGGGGAAAGAAACTAAGAATAGAGGGCTGGAGCTGGCAGGTGGGAGGCTTGAGTGACAGCTCTGTGCTAGGCTCTGCTTTAGGTACAAGTCAAAGGCAATCACCAAGACTCACTTTTCAAGATAGGTATTATTTGCCACCGCATTACAGATGAGAAAACCAAGACTCAAAGAAGTCCATAACTTGCCCAAGGTCACACAGCTAATAAGTGGCAGAACCAGAATTCAAATTCAGGCCTGCTTAGCTCCAAAGTCCTCTTCCTATAGGCCAGCCCAGGGAAACTGGCATCGAAATCCCAACATCCAAAGAGATAGTGGTGAACTTGACTACAGTGTCGGCTGTCACTCACACCCAGAGTTGGAGCATGGCAAAAAGCTTAGAAGGTGGCAGTATTTTCAGTCAGGTGGGTAGAACAGGTAGGGAAGGGTGGAAGAGTAAGTAGAGGAGGACAATCTGTCTGATTAAAGGCAACATCTCAGCCAATGGCTAGGGATGAAATGAGGAACAAATCAGGCTTCAGAAAGAGGGGCTGGCATAGCTGTAGTCACAAAACTACAAGTCCTAGCCTTCAACTGGAGTTCAAATAGAAACTGGGGGCAGAGGCCCCATCTTATGGAACAGAGGCTCACAGAAGGGGGAGATGGAAGAGAAAGGGGCAGGGTCTTGGGATGAAAGTTACAGTTCAATAGGTTGCAAGCTCCTTAGCAACTCATCCCAGAGTAACTGGACCTTAGGCTTAAGGCAAGACCACACCTGGCAGGGACGTACTTACTTAGGTACTAAGACGCCTCAGCCTCTGAGTGAGTTAAGCCTGCAAGTTTAAAGGTCTTCAGCACTGGGATCCAAGCATGCCTGTGCAAGAAAACCAGAGAAACAACAAAATCATCAGATTATTTGTTGAGAGCCTACCCTATGTCTGGTTCTGTGCTGCAGTCCAGGGATGCATTGATGAATAAGAGAGACACAGTCTTGCCCTCATGGAGCCTACCTTATAGTAGAGGAGATAGACAATGAACAAGAAACCAACAAATGAGTAAAATATTTGCAAGTCAAAAAAAGTTCTAAGAAAGGGAAAAACGAGAGACAGAAACAAAAGAAAAATATAAGTGGGGAGATGGGTACATACAGGTGATCCTTGAACACCACGGATTTGAACTGCAGGGGTCCACTTGTACACAGATTTTTTTCAATAGATGTATTGGAAAGTGTTTTGAAGATTCACGTTTGAAAAAAAATCTTTCAAATGAACCACATAGCCTACAAATATCAAAAATAAGAAAAGTTATGTATGTCATAAATGCATAAAATATATGGGGATGCTAGCCTATTTTATCATTTACCACCATAAAATATACATAAATCTACCATAAGAAGTTAAAATTTATCAAAATTTACACACACAAACACTTATAGGCCTTACCTGGTGCCATTTACCATCAAGAGACATGTAAACAAATGTAAAGATGCAATATTAAATCATAACTGCATAAAATTAACTGTAGTACATACTGATGACTATAATCATTTCTTAGCCACCTCCTGTTGCTATTGAAAATGCTATGTGACGCTAATCATCTCCACGTAAGCAGTTCCTCTCTCCAGTAAATTGCAGATCTCAGTGAAAAGTGATCTCACAGTTCTCACATATCTTTCATCATGTTTGATTCAATACTGTAAATCTTGATAACAAGAAAACCAACACAAAGTGCCACTAGTGATGCTGGAAGTGCTCTCAATAAGCAGAGAAAAGTCATGATATTACAAGAAAAAGTCGAATCGCTTGATATGTACTGTAGATTGAGGTCTGCAGCTGCGACAACCCACCATTTCAGATAGCCATTCCTCCTGTAAACAGATGGCTTAAACTTATGGCATTGATAAATACAGTACAGTACTGTCAATGTATTTTTTTCTTACCTTATGATTTTTCTTTGTCACATTTTCTTTAGTGTAAGAATACAGTATGTAATGCATACAACATGCAAAATACATGTTAATCAACTGCTTATTTTATCTGTATGGCTTCCAGTCAACAGTAGACTGTTGGTAATTAAGTTATTGGGGGTTCAAAAGTTATACGGAGATTTTTGACTGTGCAGGTGTCAGCACCACTAACCCCCACGCTGTTCAAGGGTCAACTGTACTTTAAATGTTCAGTGAAAATCTCTCTGTATAGGGCACATTTACATTGCAAACTAGGGGAAGGAAAGAAGTTAAGCCCAAAAGAAATAGAAGGAATAGCAGGCCAGGCAGAGGAAGCAGCATGACTGTGTAACTGACCTTAGGTGGAAAAAAGTTGGGGATGTTCAAGAAACTGTAGGAAAGGGGCACTGGAGCAGAGGAAGTAAGACAGAAAGAGCTGCAAAGAGATGCTGGGAGGTAAATAAATGCCATAGCATTCAGGTTTTGTCGACCAAAGCAAGTAATTAAAACTTTCCCTTGAAATCAAAGTAAAAGGGGAAACACTGAGACATTTTAAGGTAGGCTGTAGGCATGATCATTAATGGGGGGGCCTCATTACCTTCTTTATTAGTAAGCAATTGATCCAAACAATTATATTACAAATGGGTATTATTATTAAACATAAAGAGTAACTTTTATTATTAGCAATGCATTAACTTTTCATTTTTGTACCTTCAAGTGCCAAGAAACCTTGTTCACATAACAAGATACAAATGAAAGAAATTTTGTTATAACAGTATCAGTCTATCTTTGTATGACATGATCACCTCTGCAGCTGTGTGGGAGAAGTCCAGAGGAGAGAGTGGGAGAAAGTGAGAAGGCTGTTACCATCCTATAGACAAGGAACAAAACAGAAAGTGGAAACAGGTAGAAGATGGCAGATCAGAGATACATTTTGAAGATAAAAGGAGCATGAACTCACCGATGGAATGGGTGTAGAAAGTGAGGACATGGGAGGAGGCAGGGATAGCTCTTCCATTCTTGCCTTCAGCAGCTGGACGAACAGTGGTGCTGTTGACTGAGATGGGGAAGACCAGTTGGCAAAAGATGTGTTTCAAAAGAGAGTTGCATTTTGGACATTTTGAATTTGATATACCAACTAGAGGCATCAAGGAGGCAATTTGATGGTTGTGTCTGGAGCTCACAGGAAAGGTTTGGGATCCTGGGAGCAGAAGGAGATGTCCCAAACAACAGAAGTCTGCAAGGATTTCCTCATTAGGCATCTGCATTACTTCCACGTCCACATTACCTTTTCTACAGTTGCCCACATACGTTAAAATGTGTTATTTAATAGCTGTCTTGTCTTCAGTAAAGAGATTAGAAGTAGAAAGAGATAATAATGAGACACAAGCCACAACAAACAGCCCAAATGCTCACAGCACTATTTATATTAGGAAAACATGAGGAGAAACCCAACTATCCATTAGTAGAGGCTAGGCTAAATAGCCTCTACTCATAGGCTAAATATTGCACATTCCTGAAATGATATCTAGTTCAGCCACCTTGGTATATTGCTACTATAAATCTACATTTATTTTATATTCTATTATGAAAAAACATCCACGATATATTACGCAGGGGGGGGAATCATATTATAAAAACAACATATGCTGTATAAATCATGCCTTTTTTTGTTAGAGAGAAATTGATAACCATATTGATATGGTCCCCAAATATGCTTCCCTTAGGCATATTTTTCCCTGAGCAAAATGTATACACCAAAATTTGAATCATTGTTGCTTTGGGTGGGGAACTTCTGGGTGAGTTTTATTTTCTTTTTCACACTTTAGTGCGTTACCAGATAATTTTTACAATGAGCACACATTTCTATACATGTATGCTTTTACCTCTGCTTTGATAATCAGAATGAACCAAAAAAAAAAAAGCCATTCTCACTTAGGAAGAACTAGAAAAACAACAGTCTGGAAACTTTAGGTGGTAGCCGGAAAGAGCCAGGCTGGCAGCCAGCTGCTCTGCCACTGCCGTGATCAAAACACAGTTTGTGTTTATTCAGTTAGATTCAACAAACATTTCCCATACACCTACTCTGGGCCAGGCTCTGCTTAGATGATGAGGAAGCATAGATAAATCCAATCTTAGTCCTAGGCCTCTATAAACTCACAAGGAAATAACCTGGCTTTAAACACAGTTATAGAAGATTGTATTCATTTGCTGAGCTGCCATAGCAAAATACCACAGACTGGGTGACTTAAACAACAAAAATGTATTTCCTCATAGCTGGAAGCTGGAAATCCATGATCAAGGTCTCAGCAGGGTTTGTTTCTTCTGAGCCCTCTGTCCTTGTCTTGCAGATGGCCACTTTCTCTCATGGCTTCACATGGCCTTTACTCTATACATGTCTATGTCCTAATTTCCTCTTTTTAGGAGGGCATCAGTCAGACAGGATTAGGGCCTGATGTGGTTTGGCTGTGTCCCTACCCAAATCTCATCTTGAATTCCCACTTATTGTGGGAGGGACCTGGTGGGAGGTAATTGAATCATGGGGCAGATCTTTCTCATGCTGTTCTCATGATAGCCAATAAGTCTCACAAAATCTGATGGTTTTGAAAAATGGGAGTCTCCCTGCACAAGCTCTATCTTTGCCTGCTGCCATCCATGTAAAATGTGACTTGCTCCTCCTTGCCTTCCACCATGATTGTGAGGCTTCCCCAACCACATGGAACTGTAAGTCCAGTTAAACCTCTTTCTTTTGTAAATTGCCCAGTCTTGGGTATGTCTTTATCAGCGGCATGAAAATGAACTAATACAGGGTACACACTGAGAATGTCATTTTAAGTTAATTACCTCCTTAAAGGCCCTGTTTCAACATACAAATTTCATGGAGGACACAATTCAAATTATAACAAATATCCACATACTTAGATTTTCAGTGACAAGATTCCTATTTATTATGTGATTTACTACTAATGCCTCTTAAATTCTCTTTGTAAAATCAGAGATATTCAAAAGTAACTTACAAATTAATTAAGAAAAAGCATATAAATAAAGACAATTACTGTCATCTTGTAAAATGATTAGGTGCTATATGAGACTTTCACTTTTATGATTTATATTCAAGATAGGAAAAAATTGAGCAAAGTGAATTGAAGAAATGAAGAATTTTTTTCATTCAGGTAACTAGGCAATTTAGAAAAGGAGCACTTAGACTGAAATTTCTAGGGAATGATTTTATATTTATTAACATAATAAAGCTTTATAATCTATTAGTAACTCCTCAGATAACTTTGTCTTACTTGTAATAAGGTGAATCAGGAGGTTGTAGTGAGTTATGATGGTACCACTGCACTCCAGCCTGGTTGAAAGAGCAAGACCCTGTCTCTAAAAATAATAAAATAAAATGTAAAAAGGTTAATTAGGCTTGAGTAAAATCAGGGTGAAAATGCTGAAGCCACCCACAGGATTTAAAGAATATTTTTCTATATCTCATGTTTGTAAAATCCACTCACTTTGTTCAGGAATGCTCAAAATCCATTCTGTTTTAAACTATATTCTGTATGTGAGGAAACAGACTTAACTTACCAAAAATCCAACACAAAGTAGCTGCCCATTGTCACAAAAATTAAATGAAAAAAAAAAGACTATTTTAAATTGAAAGCAAGGTCAATTCTTCTCAGCAATATTCAGGATAATGCTAGCAACATATCCTCCTTAGCAGACATGAAAAAATAAAAAAAACCTCCTCACACACCCTCTGCATTCTCTTTTGTCTAAGATTCTACCTGAAAAACTGGAAGACAGCTAGCAGAGTTGACACACACACACACACACACAAAATAGTAGAGCTTCCGGAAAAAAAAAAAAAAATAGCGGCCAGGTGCGGTGGCTCACACCTGTAATCCCAGCACTTTGGGAGGCTGAGGTGAGTGGATCACAAGGTCAGGAGTTCAAGACCAGCCTGGCCAAGATAGTGAAACCCTGTCACCGCTAAAAATACAAAAATTAGCCAGGTGTGGTGGCAGGGGTGCCTGTAATCCCAGCTACTCGGGAGGCTGAGGCAGAGAATTGCTTGAACCCGGTGGGGCGGAGGTTGCAGTAAGCCAAGATGACACCACTGCACTCCAGTCTGGGTGACAGGGTGAGACTCTGTCCCTGCCTCCTGCCCCCCCAAAAAAGCAATGTTTATCATCACAGTGCCAGGTATAGAGTAGACAGTCAACAGATGTATAGTGGATGATTATTTGCTCCTTCTTTGAAATGTGTTTCCTTATTAGCTCTTGTCCTTTCTCAACTGTACCCAAAGTTCTTTTGGCAACATCCATCTCCCAATTTCAGCCAAATGGCACAGATTGCTTTAACCTCACTACACCAGGAGAGGGTGTCTATTTGGACCAAAGTCAGTCAGCATTTCCTATCCACTTTAAATCAGACCATGTTTGATTTAAAGATGAGCACATCACTTCGAACTAAAGAAATGTGCAAAGATTTTATTGAACATTCTTGGGAAAGAGAAGCTTTCTCTCTTGTAGTTGATGGATTACGAAGTCTGGAATTAAAGCAGCCATTTCATTGTCTCAGTAGATGTGACTTCACATCCTTGGCATCTAGATATGATTATTGTTAGGGTGACATATTGTTCTCTTGATTGCTTAAACTACTGGAATTATGTTTTCTGTCACTTGCAACCAAAAAATTTATAGTTGCAGTAAAAAATTGAATGAAAAAAGTAATAAACCAGGCATCCAACCACCGCACGTGGATAAGGAAACATTGCTATAGATACACTCTATATGCATACGCTATGAGCAAGGTTGTAATGTGTCACATAACAACAAAGGGAAAAATTCCTACCCATTCCCTACAGAAGATAAAATTAGGGAAAATCTATCCAAAAGTTTGGATTCCCATCTCTTCTCGTGAATGGTCAATTTTCAATCCACATGTGGATGATTCACTTTATAAATTCCCAGTAGAAAACATCCAATTCTAGGATAACTTTGCTATCCTTTTCCATCCCATCATCTGATTTGCTATATTTGATTATTTTTATAAAATCGAGCACGTATTTTGCAAATCTTGGGAATGGAACTACTTTTATCTAGAAGAAAAATAAGTTCTTTATATGTGTAATCTCATCAAGCTGCATAATAACTCTGTGGGGAAGATTATAAAGTCTTCACTTTGTAAGTGATATTTTAAAAAAGGAGCTTTGGAAAGGCTATGTAGTTTGTGTAAGGTTACACAGAAAGTAAATTGTAGAGTTGAGATTTCAGCCCAGGTCTAAGTACTAGAGCTGTGCTTTTGAGTTATTCATTAATTCATTCAATAATTTTGGCATGCCACTGTTGTAACTGATGGAAATGCAAAAGAGAATTATTGAAAAGTTCTCCCCACAAAGAGTTTATAGGCTTGGGGAGAAGAAATAAATACATATATATGTGTGTGTATGTATATATTATATATGTGTGTGTATATGTATATGTATAAATGTATATTATATACATATAATACATATTATATATGTATGTATATATATGTGCTTATATGTGTGTGTGTGTGTGTGTGTGTGTGTGCAGTTGAATCACCACAGTACACAAAAAGTGTTTTTACAGAGCAATGAACCAAGTTGGATGGAAACATAGAAGATAGAGCCTGGGAGTAAAAGAAAGGCTTCATAAAGCAGGATGATACTGAGAATCAAAAAATGATTAAGGAGAGATGAAAGAAATATCAAAGAAGAAGCCACAGTACTGAGGAGAAAGAGAGAGTGAGAATAAAAGGAGAAGGAGAAAGGGAGGTGAGAGGGAGGAAGGAAGTCAAAAAGGAAGGAGAGAAAAAGAGATTGGAGAAGGAGGGAGAAGAGACAGAAAACGAGAGTTAGGAGAGGAGAGGAAAGGAGAGGAGAGGAGAGGAGAGGAGAG
>NW_012119265.1:11527298-11548804 GCF_000951035.1 Colobus angolensis palliatus
AGCCTGGAAGGCGCTGGACACCAAGAATTTGCTTTGGCTGAAGAATCATGGATAAGGGTGTGGGCAAGGAAGGAGAAAAACAGAAAATTAAATTGGAGAGGCCCACTACATAATAGAGTGGGAAAGGAAAAACTGATATTAATATACATTTTTGCCTCTTTTTAAGTAGGTATGGGCCTAAACTGGAGACATTTTTAAGCTGTCTTACCACTTTTGCTGTAGTTGTTTAAGAGGAATCATGACAATGAGATAGGAACCAAACAAATAACCATGTTCTCATTAGAAACTTCAGTGCTGTGGAAGACCTCAGGCTTTCTGCTCTACAACCTACGCTACAGTGGCATATTGCCAAGAAGAGAACGTACTGCTGTTTGCAAAGGAGAAGAGAGAGCAAATGATCATACTATATATACCTTCTTTAAAACTTGGAAAGCAAATTGCATGGTTTTGGAAAATATTGTTGAAGCTGAAAGTTTTCAGGAATATTCAGCAATTACTGGAAATTTTCAAATGCAAGGGTTTCTGCCAACCATAAAAGTGTCTACCTCTGATGTATTAGGTGGCAAAATAATGATTCATTTAATTTAATGGCAGGTGTTAATCCACCCATGCAGGCACAGCTTTAAATATATATATATAACAGTTGCAGGGTAGAAAGAGCTAGCACAGTGCTTCCTGTGTTTTGCCATCACTTACATAGTGAATCTCTTCTCTTTAGTATGCTAAGCCCAATGATGTACTTTCCTAATATACACAATGACAATAGTGAATTTACAGAAAATAAAATTATTATTCACTCTGCTTGCTGCCTCCACTGTTGAGAGATAGTATGGTAATTTCAGCCACCAATATTTAACAGTGTTTATCTTGGTGAGATTATAAATTTTCAGACATAGTGAAAGTAAGTTACGTGACTAATGTCACTTACGCATATTTTAAAATTAAGACAATGTAGTTTTGGAAAGTAATTATAAGAGAAAACCTTAGCTCAAGAAATAAGTCAAAAATAATGTTCAATATTTTTGGAATATGAGTTTCCTGCAGTAGTCTGCAGTTAACCCTTAAACAACATGGTGGGTTTTTTCTTTTGAGCTTTCATTTGCTTAGTATGTATGTATGTATGTATATATTTATTTATTTATTTATTTATTTTTAGATTTTTGAATACAATTTGTTCTCATTTTTAACTTTTGTGGGTACATAGTAAATGTATATATTTATGGGGTACATGAGATGTTGTGGTACACAATGGGAAATAAGCACATCAGCCAGCAAAAAACGAGCACGGGGTGTCCATCCCCTCAAGCATTTATCCTTTGAGTTACAAACAATCCAATTATACTCTTTAAGTTAATGGAATATAATTTTGACAAATGAATGTTTTAAACCTTATCCTAGTGGTTTAGGCTGTGTGTGTGTGTGTATGTGTGTGTGTGTGTGTGTGTGTGTGTGTTTAGAGACAGGGTCTTGCTATGTTGCCCAGACTCAAACTCCTGGGCTCAAGCAATCCTCCCAAGTAGCTGAGAATATAGGCATGCACCATTGTGCCTGGCTTTACAAATTTGGGTGGTTTTTTTTTTTCTTATTTCAGTAGGTTTTGGGGGAACAGGTGGTGTTTGTTTATGTGAATAAGTTCTTAAGCGGTGATTTCTGAGATTTTAGTGCACTCATCACCCAAGCAGTGTACACTGTACCCAATGTGTAGTCTTTTATCCCTCACCCCCTCCCACCCTTTCCCCCAAGTCCCCAAAGTCCATTGTATCATTTCTATGTCTTTGTGTCCTCATGGCTTAGATCCCACTAATGATTGAGAATATACAATATTTGGTTTTCCATTCCTGAGTTACTTCACTTAGAATAATGGTCTCTGATTCCATCCAGGTTGCTGCAAATGCCATTATTTCATTCCTTTTTATGGCTGAGTCTATTGATAGATAGATAGATAGATAGATAGATAGATAGATAGATAGATAGATAGATAGATAGATAGATAGATAGATACACACACACGTTTTCTTTATCCACTTGATTGATGGGCATTTGGGCTGGTTCCATATTTTTGCAATTACAAATTGTACTGCTATAAACATGCATTTGCAAGTATTTTTTTCACTTAATGACTTCTTTTCCTCTGGGTAGATGCCCAGGACTGGGATTGCTGGATTAAATGGTAGATCGATTTTTAGTTACTTAAGGAATTCTACACACTGTTTTCCATAGTGGCTGTACTAGTTTACATTCCCACCAACAGTGGAAAAGTGTTTCCATTTCACCACATCCACTCCAACACCTATTATTTTTTGATTTTTTGATTATGGACATTCTTTCAGGAGTAAGGCGGTATCGCCTTGTTGTTTTGATTTGCATTTCCCTGATCATTAGAGATGTTGAGCTTTTTTTCATTTTTGTTAACCATTTGTATATCTTTGTATATCTTCTTTTGAGAATTGTCTGTTCATGTCCTTAGCCCACTTTTTGATAGGATTGTTTATTTTTTTCTTGCTGATTTGTTTAAGTTCCTGGTAGATTCTGCATATTAGTCATTTGTCAGATGTATAGATTGTGAAGATTTTCCCACACTCTGTGGGTTGTCTGTTTACTCTGCTGATGACCATTTTTTTTGCTGTGCCAACGCTCTTTAGTTTAATCTAGTCCCATCTACGTATCTGTGTTTTTGTTGCATTTGCTTTGGGGTTCTTGGTCATGAAGTCTTTGCCTAAGCCAATTTCTAGAAGGGTTTTTCCAATATTATCTTCTAGAAGTTTTATGGTTTCAGGTCTTAGATTTAAGTCTTTGAGTCATCTTCAGTTGATTTTTGTATAAAGTGAAAGATGAGGATCCAGTTTCACACTTCTACATGTGGCTTGCCAATTATACCAGCACCATTTTTTGAATAGGGTGTCCTTTCCTCACGTTATGTTTTTGTTTGCTTTGTCAAACATCAGTTGACTATAAATACTTGGCTTTATTTCTGGGTTCTCTATTCTGTTCCGTTGGTCTATATACCTGTTTTTATACCAGTAGCATCCGGTTTTGGTGACTATGGCCTTATAGTATAGTTTGAAGTTGGGTAATGTAATACCTCCAGATTTTTTCTTTTTCGTTAGTCTTACTTTGGCTATACAGGCTGTTTTTTGATTCCATATGAATTTTAGTTTTTTTTTTTTTTTTCCTAGTTCTGTGAAGAATGATTGTGGTATTTTAATAGAAATTGCATTGAATTTGTAGATTGCTTTTGGCAATATGGTCATTTTCACAATAATGATTCTACCTATCCATGAGCATAGGATGTATTTCCATTTTTTTGTGTGTCATCTATGATTTCTTTTAGCAGTGTTTTGTAGTTTTCTTTGTATAGGTCTTTCAGCTCCTTGGTTAAGTATTCCTGAGTATTTTGTTTTATTTTATTTTATTTTTGAAGTTACTGTAAAAGGGGTTAAGTTCTTGATTTGATTCTCAGCTTGGTAGCTATTGGTGTATAGCAGAGTTACTGATTTGTGTACATTAATTTTGTATCCTGAAACTTTGCTGAATTAATTTACCAGTTCTAGGAACTTTTTGGATGAATCTTTAGGGCTTTCTAAATATACAGGCGTATCATCAGCAAATAGTGATGGTTTGACTTCCTCTTTACCAATTAGTGTACCCTTTATTTATTTCTCTTATCTGATTGCTCTGGCTAGGACTTCCAGTACTACATTGAATAAAAGTGGTGAAAGTGGACATTCTTGTCTTGTTCCAGTTCTCAGGGGGAATGTGTTCAAATTTTCAGTATAATGTTGGCTGTGGGTTTGTCATAGATGCTTTTTAGTACCTTAAGTTATGTTCCTTCTATGTTAATTTTGCTAAAGGTTTTAATCATAAAGTGATGCAGGATTTTGTCAAATGTTTTTACTGCATCTGTTGAGATAAACATGTCATTTTTTAAATTCTATTTATGTGGTATATCACATTTATTGGCTTGTGTATGTTAAGCCATCCCTGCATCCCTGGTATGAAACCCACTTAATCATGATAGATTATCTTTTTGATATGCTGTTGGATTTGGTTAGCTAGTATTTTATAGAGCATTTTTGCATCCTATGTTCATCAGGGATATTGGTCTACAGTTTCCTTTTTTTGTTATATCCTTTCCTGGTTTTGGTATTTGTATGATACTGGCTTCAGAGAATGATTTAGGGAGGATTCTGCTTTATCTTGTGGAATAGTGTCAATAGAACTGGTACCAATTCTTCTTTGAATGTCTGATAGAAGTCATCTGTGAATCCATCTGGTTCTGGACTTTTTTTGTTGGTAACTTTTTAATTGCCATTTCAATCTCACTGCTTGTATTGGGTCTGTTCATAGTTTCTATTTCTTCCTGGTTTAATCTAGGGGATTATGGCTGTCTCTGCTGTATCGCTGTATCACAGATCATCACTGAAGTGGGGGAAAGCTAGCAGCCACAGGCCTCACCCAGCTCCCATGGAGTCCATAGCTGGAAAGGCTGATCTCACTCCCATCATGTTCCCCCAACAGCACTGAGTTTATTTCCAGGCAGCTGGTGAGCAGGGCTTAGAACTTGCACCAGGCTACAAGCCTCCCAGCTGAGAAAGCAATCAGACTCACAGTTCCTTGGCTGTCCCACCGAGTCTGCAGCAGCAATCCACCTCCTTCAAAGGGCCTATGAATTCTCTCCGCTTTCCTGGTATGTTCTGGTAGTTCTTGGAGCAACAATTCACAATGTGGGTCTCCATTCACTGCTCTGTCTGTCTGAGTAGGATCTGCAAGTTAGTCCTACCTCCCATCTGCCATTTTCCCAGCACTCTCCCAACATGGGTTTTAACTGCACAGGTTTATCATATACTTAGATTTTCTTCCACCTCTGCCACTCCTGAGACAGCAAGACCAACCCCTCCTCCTCATCCTCCTTCTCAGCCTACTCAGTGTGAAGATGACAAAGATGAAGACCTTATGATAATCACATCTACTTAGTGAATAATAGATACGTTTTCTCTTCCTTATGATTTTCTTAATATTTTCTTTTCTCTGGCTTACTTTATTATAAGAATAAAGTATATAATACATATACAAAATATGTGTTAATCAATCATTTATATTATCAGTAAGGCTTCCAGTCAAAAGTAGGCTATTAGTAGTCAAGTTTTAGGGGAGTCAAAAGTTACACATGGATTTTTGACTGTGGAGGCTATGAAGCAGTGAAGAGTGTGGACTGTGGGCCCAGACTATGCAGCTGAATTCCAGTTCTGTTGCTTGCTGGCTAAGTGGCTATAGGTATATTTCTTATCTATAAATTAAAATAATAACTGTAATTACTACATAGGGTTTTGTAAGGATTAAATGAGATTTTACATACAAGCAATGCTTCATGAATATATCATTCAATACATATACATATATTCCCTCAGTCCATGAAAGGCCTTAAACTCTGTGGAAGACAAATGAACACAACATGGTCTCTAATTATGAAGATTTCACCAGTTAATAGGAATGCCAAGACATGAGCAAAGATAACAATCATTCATTTCAATAAATATTTATCACCTTTCTTATATATGCAAGCTGTTGTCCCAGGTGCTGAGGGAAAGCACTGTGTATCATCTTAATTTATAACTCCTCACCTTATTGCATATATAATAGTAAGACAAGTTCAATATAAAGTGCTTTTGAAACATAGAGTTAGAAGTTATTGCCAGTAGGTGAAGGGGAGATCAGGTAAACCTTCGTAACTAGGTACAAGATAATCCAGATGCCAAAGATTGGCAGGATTTTACCATGTTAAATGCAATGTATGTGCAGTAAAGGGTTAACTCAACAGGCCTGGGTTATTCAAACCCTACACATTACAAAGAAAAGGCTGACCCTTGGCCAGTTTCTTGGAGAAAAGCTCTAAGCCCTTGGAATGTCCCACTTGATCAGATTGTCTTGGTATGTCTGGGGCCTTGGGCCATGGGCCACACCGTGGAGTTTATGCTAGCAATGTGATTTACAGTGGGGGTCTTGGGCCATGCTGCATCCGACTGACCTCTGAATGACCTGAAAGCTAAGTAACCAAGGTTGGCCACATGGGTGCCCCATACCTACATAACAGACCTGCAATCAAAACTCTGTAGACCTAGGCTAAGGTGAACTTTCCTGGTTGACAATACTTCATCACATTGTCACATATCAGTGCTGGGAAAAATAAGCACTGTCCATACAACTCCACTGGAAGAAGACGACTGGAAGCTTGTGCCTGGTTTCTCCTGAACTCTGCCCTGTGCACCTTTTTTTTCTGATTCCAATTGTATCATTTGGCTGTAATAAACTGCAACCATGACTATAACAGCTTCTCTGAGTTCTGTGAGTACTTCTGGTGAATTATGGAACTTGAGTGTGGTCTTGAGGACCCCTGACACGGGGTGTCAAATAACCAGCACCATAAAGGATGGGTAGGATGTCAGTATCTCAAATATGGGGCAAAAGGCAATTTTGGAGACATGAGAGTTGCACCACAAAAAAAGCTTTAAATATTTCTGTGTCAATGCAATCTCAAGACTGGAAATGATTTTTAAGCATCTGAGACATATATATCTATAAGTACTATTACCAATCAACAAATCAGTTTCTAACAGGAACAGATATATTCCACATTTTTTTATTTATTTAAGAATCATTCTATAATATTTTCACTCATGCTTCTTAGACCTCAGACATTCTTTTTACTATGAAATATAAATTATGGAGTATTTTTCTATAATTATCATTTTAAAGCTAATGATTTCTTCTGTTATACGTGGGGTAAATCCTTTTGTTAAATCACCAGAATAATTATTTTCAAATATTGATAGATGTTTATTCAGTAAATTCAAAAAAACTGATTTGTAACAAATATTTTTTCTTTTCTTTCCTTTCCTTTTTTTTTTTTTGAGACAGAGTCTCGCTCTGTCGCACCTCGTCTCTACTAAAAAAATACAAAAAAATTAGCCAGGCATGGTGGTGGGCGCCTGTAGTCCCAGCTACTCAGGAGGCTGAGGCAGGAGTATGGCGTGAACCCAGGAGGTGGAGCTGGCAGTGAGCCGAGATCACAACAAAGATTTTTATAACATGTATTAAAATACTTTTTCCCCAAATTAGATCTATATTGAAACTCAATATGAAGAAGTTCAGCAATAAGTTAACTCAATATGAATAAGTTATATTCGAGGGTACTAACTTATGTCTTTGAATATAACATTTATGATCTTTGCTTTTTGATACCATCCTAGCATTTATGATACTAGTGCCTTGTTAACAGAAATTTGATCAGAAATTTGAAAGAAATTTTTAGCATAGTGTTTTGCTTTCAGTGAACTCAATAAATGTTTGCTGAATGAATAAGTATATATATAAAATGATGGAAAAGAAGGAAACAATTAGAAATATACTTTGGAAAGAAAAAATGTCAACTGGGCACAGTGGCTCACACCTGTAATCCCAGCACTTTGGGAGGCTGAAGCAGGCGGATCCCCTGAGGTCAGGAGTTTGAGACCAGCATAGCCAATATGGTGAAACCCCGTCTGTACTAAAAATACAAAAATTAGCTGGACGTGGTGGTGGGCACCTGTAATACCAGCTACTTGGGAGGCGGAGGCAGGAGAATCACTTGAACCTGGGAGGCAGAGGTTGCAGTGAGCTGAGACCACGCCATTGTACTCCAGCCTGGGCAACAAGAGCAAAGCTCTATCTCAAAAAAAAAAAAAAAGAAACAAACAAACCAAGAATGTGAAATTTAATGTAGAGACTCAAAATAGGATGATTGTCAGCAAAAATAATAAAATATGTAATGGAAAATAGTCTAAAGGTTATGTGACAATTAAATAAAACAAACATTTGGAGTCTGAATTTTCTTAATTATTGTGCTTTATAATAATTAATATTAAAATGATTCATATATATCCTAGTTATAGAAAAAATATATTTACATCCTAAAATTCATATGGAATCTCAAGAGATCACAAATAGCTTCGCTGGACCTGATGACTTCATTGGTGAATTCTACAAAACTGAAATAATGAATGCATACAAGAAAATATAGGTGGTTATTTGTAATCTTGAATTTGAAAAAACTTTCTGAGCCTGAAACCAAAAGCAGATCATTAAGGAACTAGTTGGTATATCTGGCTACAAAAAAAATTACAAATGTCTGTATTTTGGAACACTATTTAAAATGTTTTATTTATAAGCTAAATATTGTGTGCAAATATATGATAGACCAGTGATTCATATCTCTAATATATGTAAAAGATTCTTACAAATCAGTAGAAAGGTGCGAATATTTATTAATGAGAAGGATAATCAACATGATCAATTCGTAACAGAAGTTTTGTTAATCTAATAAATATGAAAAAATCCAACTCTACTAGTTATTAACTAAACTCAAATTATCAACATTTCCACCTGGTTTAATTCATCATATTGGCAAAGATATCTTTAGTTTATAAAAACCCATGTTTTTTCAGAAAGTAGAAATGGTCCTCCACATATTTCTGGTGATATTTACCCTGGGTAATCATTTTCCAATACATCAAAATCATTTTTGTCAATTTGTATATCCAGTGGCAAGGATTATTATTAAAGTTTGGAGCATATCCCACATATCTCATCATCTATTTGGATCTTCTTTAGATAAACAATGGCCTTCCCTTTAATTTGAATATGAGTTGTTCAATGTTATAGTATTTGAAGAATTAGTCACATGTGATAATTGGCAAGCATAAGGAGTTTGCGAGTATTGTGACTAAAGAACAGGGTTGCCTACTAATATCCTTTTTCATAAAGGGAAGACAGCAACAAAGAGTACAACAAACAAAATTATGCAAAGAAGCTCATGGTAATCAGTGGCTCTTAGAATCAGGGACTCTTGTGCCAATAGTCTTGCCTACTTCATATCGTTTTTGCTTCTGAAGTCAACTGTTACAAATTCTGACTCAGTCACCTGGCAGTAGTGATGATGTCAGTGATGCCTGTAAGTAAGTATATTTTCTGTATTATCTGTTTCACTTACTGTGTTCCAGAACTAAAATCAATTTTGGCTACTATCACAGCATAACCAATTTTTCCAAAATTTAGTGGCTTAAAACAACATTTAATTTGCTCATAGATTTGCAACCCAAGCAGGGCTTGTAAAGCCAGCTCATCTCTGCTTTACTGGGTATCGACTGGGACAGCCTGAAGGATGGGGTTTGCAATCAACTGAAAGTTTGCGCATTCACGTGTCTGATGGTTAATGCTGGCCTTAGGTGGAGACCTTAGCTGGAGATGCAGGCCAGAATGCCTTGTACATGACCCAGCTTCCTCACAGCATAGTAAGAGAGAGAACCTATTATAGTTCTGTACTCAGATTCTTTTAATGTTCCCTCTAGAACACACATTCCAGAGCTTAATCTTAAATTAGAGGCCATTAGGTGAATGTAAATGTTGTCTATACTTATATATTTCAAAATAGCTAAAAGCAAGGAATTTAAATGTTTTCATCACAAAGAAATAAATATTTGAGGTGATACATATATTAATTAGCCTGATTTTATCATTCCACAATGTATACAGATATTGAAACATCACACTGTACCCCATAAATGTATACAATTATAATTTGTCACATAAAAATAAAATAAAATAAAAAAGAAGCAAAAATCACTGTGGATAATAAAACTAAAGGCTCTGGTTAATTTATTATAACAGTAACAATAGCAGAATGAAAGAGAATAAAACCCTCTATGAGCTGCAACATATAATCAATTTTGTAACGATTTAGTCACTGATTATGCTGGCAGAAAGATTATCTTATGAAAAGTAAGAAAATTGACAAACCTTTAGGCCCTTAATTTATTTCATAAATTGTATTATGATTGTTTCTGATTGACAAGAGCATTTAAACCTAGAATTAAACCTTTCTGAAGATATTGTTCTGCCATTGTACATAAACATGGTAATGTTTATTTTAATATGAAGGATACACAGTCATTGAAATATATTCATATTAACATTTTATTTATATATAAATACCCTAGGAAGGCTGAAATTCTCTTTTGATGTATTGATATCCTGTATTGTTTTTGTTTCTTTATTCTGTTTGGTAAACAAAAGTGCTCTCACAATAGCTTTGAATTAACTAAAATGTAGAGAATGCCAAGCAAGCATAATTATTCCTATAGTCTTTCTCTTACAAGGATAAAGAAGAAGAAAATCTTTGTATTTCACGGTGGTCATTCCAGGAAGCTCAAAGAAATTTTAAACATAAAGGTTATCCTAACAGTTTTATTATTACAAATTTTGGACCTGATTTGGGAAATCAAAAAGACTCGACAGGGAAGACAAGAATATAAGTCACAAGTATCCAAAGAAAAGAAATAGTTACATGCAATAATTTTAAATAAGTAACCATGACTATTAACATTTTTAGCCTTAAAAAATAAGTGATCCTTTTCCAAAGTAATTTAAAAGTATTCAAAAAGAACAGAGTTAACGGAACAATTTATTAATTAAAAAATATCTGTTATCTAGACAAAATAACTTTGCTGCATAAATGAAAGCAAAACAAAAACCCCAAATTCCAGTGTTAGTTTTTGTTTATGTAGACTATATCACAACTTGCAATAAAGTATTTGTAACCCTTTCTTTCTTTATATAGAAATCCACAAATTTCTCAAAAATTTCAACACTTTTCCTCACAGCTTTTCAACTCATTAGTTGCAAGCATTATCATCCTATAATACAAATTTTTCTTTTATAGCTTTATCAAGACACACCTCTCTCAGGAATATAGTTGCAAAGATCCCCACAAAATACTAGCAAATAAAATCTAGGCAAACATAGAAAGAAAAATATTGCACAACCAAGTGAAATTTACCCTAGAAATACAAGTTTGATTTATCACGCAAAAATCAATTGACGCAATTCATCATGCTAAAAGAATAAAGGAGAAAAATCACATAATCATTTAACAGATGCAGAAAAAGCATTTAACAAAGTTCAACAGCCATGTATAATAAATCTCTGCAAATTAGAAACAGAAGGGAAATTTTTTAACCTAATAAATTACATCTAAGCAAGACCTACAGTTAACATCATGCATAATTGTGAAATAGTGAATGCTTGCTTTCTAAGATAAAGGACAAAACAAGCATGTCCACACTATCTCTAAAAAAATTTTTTTTAATTAGCCGAGCATGGTGGTGGATGATTGCAGTCCCAGCTATTTGAGAGGCTGGGGTGGGAGGACTGCTTGAGGCCAGAAGCTTGAGACCAATCTGGGAACATGATGAGACACTATCTCTAAAAAAATTTTTTTTAATTAGCCGAGCATGGTGGTGGATGATTGCAGTCCCAGCTATTTGGGAGGCTGAGGCAGGAGGATCACTTGAGCTCAGGAGTTCAAGGCTGCACTGAGCTATTATCATGCCACTATACTCCAGCCTGGGCAAGACTGAGATCTTGTCTCTTTAAAAATAAAAGGGTGGGGGGGAAGAAAAAAATGAATAGGCATACTACAAACCAGAAAAACATGTTTGCAATACATATTTCTGACAAAGAATTTGTATCTAGAATATATAATAAGCTTCTAAATTCATTATCTTTATATGTATATATTAAGTTATAACATACCTAAATGTGTATACATATATAGGATGTTACCTAATGATAAGCAGGCCAGTCATTTCTCCAAGAAATCATAGCAACCTTAAATGTGTAAATGCACTGCATGATGATGATTCTGGACTGGATGCTAGAATGAAGGGATGAAGGGAAGATAGCTATAAGATTAATATCAGTCAATTGAAATTGTAATACAAACTGTGGATAAGAATCCTATTTTATCAATGTTAAGTTTCTGATTTTGGTATCTGTACTGGGATTTTGTAAGAGAATGTTCTTTTTCTGGAAAATGTGTTCTGAAATATTTGGGTGAGGGCAGGTTGTCCCCATTTTACTTTCAAATGATTAGAAAAGAACTAATATACATAGACACACACACACACACACACATCTATACATATATATAGAGAGAGAGAATGATAAAGCAAATGGATGAAATCTAAATATAAAATCTGTCAAATCTGAATAAAGTATACATGGGAGTTCCTTATACCATTGCAACTTTACTGTAAGCTTGTATATCAGATTAAAATGTCATAAACATTAATGGTCCAGAGGATTCTGGGGAGATGACAGAGTAGGAAGCATCAGATATCTCTCTACCCATCTAGACATCAATTACATTGGCAGACTCTGTCTAATGTAACTATTTTGGAACTCAGGAGACTATTGAAGACTTGAAATTTCCAACTCCAGGTTTGGATGATAAATTATGGTTAATTTCCATCCATTTCAGCTCTTAGTACAGTAGCAGCTACTCATCCTCCACCCACAGCTCCATGTCAAGAAGCTGTATTTGTGTTCCTGGAGCAACCTTCACACAGTATGCAGGATCAAATGAGTGGGGGAAGAGGGAAGCAAATGCTGGGGAAGGGGAAGAATCTGATTTCCACAATTACAACATTATTAGATTCAAATGTCCAGTTTTCAACAAAAAATCACAATTCATACCATAAAACAAGAAAGTATGATCCACTTAAAGGAAAAAAATAAGTCAGCAGAAACTATTCTTGAAAAAGACCTGTGGCAGATATACTAGACAAAGACTTTAAAACAACTATCTTAAAGACACTGAAAGAACTAAAAGGAGATGTCGAAAGAATCAAGAAAATAATATGTGACTTAAAATGGTAACATCAGTAAAAAGACAGAAAATCTTTTAAAAGACCAAAAAGAAATTCTGGAGCTGAAAAGTCAGTAACGTAAATGAAAAGTTTACTAGAGGGATTCAAAGACAGTTTAGAGAAAACAGAAGAAAAAAATCAGTGAACTTGAAAAGAGGACAATGGAAATTATCAAGTTTAACAATTAATAGAATGAAGAGACAGTCTGTAGAATGGGAGGACATATTAGCAAACTATTCATCCAACAAAGGACTAAGATCCAGAATATACAAGGAACTCACCATCTTAACAGCAAAAACATAAATAATCCCATTAAGAGAAGGCCAAGGATCTGAATAGACATTTCTTAAAAGACATAAAAATGGCTAGGAGTTATATGACAAGAAATTCTCAAAATCACTAATCATCAAGGAAATGCAAATCAAAATGACCATGGGATATCACTTCAACCTAGTTAGAATGGTTATTACCAAAAAGACAAAAAATAACAAATGTTGGTGAGGATATGGAGAAAAAGAAACCTTTATACACTGTTGGTGGGAACATAAATTAGTATAGCCACTATGAATAATAGTATGAAGATTTCTGGGGAAAAAAAAAACTGATAGAACTACCATACAACCCAACAATCTCATTACTGGGTAGTTAGTTATCCAAAGGGGAAAACAAAAAAGTCAATATATCAAAGTGATACCTGCAACCCCATGTTTATTGCAGCACTTTTTACAATAGCCGATATATGGACTCAAGCTAAGTCTCCATCAATGGATGAATGGATAAAGAAAATTTGGTATATATGCATAATAGAATACTATTCAACCATAAAAAAGAAAGAAATTCTGTCATTGGCAGCAACATGAATGGAACTGGAAATCATGTTAAGTGAAATAAACCAGGCACAAAAGACAAATATTGTATGTTCTCACTCATATGTGGCAGCTAAAAAAGTTGATCTCATGGAGGTAGAGAGTAGAATGAAGGTTACCAGAGGCTGCAAAGAATCAAGGGGGAATAAAAAGAGGTTGATTAATGGGTAAAAACATACAGTTAGATTAAAGGAGTGAGTTCTAGTGTTTCATAGCAAAGTAGAGTGATGATAGTTAAAAACAACATATTGTATACTTCAAAATAATTGGAAGAGATTTGAAATATTCCAACACAAAGAAATAAAATGTGTGAGGTGATAGATATCCTAAATATCTTGATTTGATTATTACACATTGTATGCATGTATCAAAATATCACATGTACCCCACAAATATGTACAAGGATTATGTATTAATAAACAAAAACAAGAAATATAAAAAGTATCATTTGGGGCACAAGAGAAAAGATTGAAGAAAAATGAACCGAGCCTAAGAGACCTGTGAGATGCCATTAAATCAACCAAAACAAGCATGGTAGGAGTCTTAGGAGAACAGAGAAGAAAGAGTCACAGAAAAAAAAAATCTGAAGAAATTATGACTGAAATCTTCCCAAATTTGACAAAAGTCATGGATATAAACATCTAAAATAATTGATGAACTCCAAGTAATATGAACTCAAAAAAGATCCACATCAAGACATTATACTCAAACTTTCGAAAGACAGAGAATCTTGAAAGCGCCAAGAGAAAAGCAACTAATCACATGCAAGTTATTCTCAAGAAGATTATTCACAGATTTCTCATCAGAAACTTTGGAGGCCAGAAGGCAGTGGGGTGATACATTCAAAGTGCCAAAAGAAAATAACCATCACCAAGTATCCTATCTTCAGCAAAACTGTCCTTCCCACATGAAAAAGAAAAGACATTCCCAGATAAATAAAAGCTGAGACAGTATGTTACTACTAAATGTGCCCCATAAGAAATACAAAAGGGAAACCCACAGAGTGAAATGAAAGGATGGTAGACAGCAACTTGAAGCCATGTGAAGAATTAAAAATCTCAATTAAGTTAATGCATAGGCAATTATAAAAGCTAATATTATCATAACAACTGTTTGTAATTCCACACTTTGTTTTCTACATAATTTAAGACACTAATACATTTTAAAGGATTGTTAGGTTATGTTTTTAGGCACACAATGTAGAGACACATAATCCTTTAACATTAGCAACCGAAAAGTGTGGAGAAAGAGCTTTACACACAATGTATAAAGACAAAATGTTGTGAAATCGATAGCTAAAAGGGGAGGAGCAGAGTTTATGCATGTTATTGAAGTTAAACGGCTATAAATTCAAATTAGAGTGTTAAGACTCTAGTGTGTTAAATTTAACCCCCATGATAACCACAAAAAAATAGCTGTAGAATACATAGAAAAGGAAATGAGAAAGAAATTTAAGCATTTCTTTTACAAAATAATCAAAAGACACTAATGCAGAAGTGAGGGATAAAAAGCTATAAGGCATATAGAAAATAGCAAAATGACTAAAGTAAGTTCTTCTTTATTGGTAATTGCTTTAAATATAAATGGATTAAACTCTCCAATCAAAAGACAGAGATTGGTGAATGTATTTTTTAAAATATGATCTAACTACATGCTAACCACAAGAGACTCACTTTAGATTCAAAGACATAAATACATTGTAAGTAAAAGAATAGGAGAAGATATTCTACATAAATCATAATAGTATGATGATGATAGTTGCACATTATAAGTACATTTAATACCACTGAAAGTTACACTTAAAAATTGTTCAGATGGTAAATTTTATGTTATACATATTTTATCACAAAAAATAACGAAAAAAAATCAGTGGTCCAGGTTCTACCTCTGGCATGACAGCTTGGGGATCTCTGTTGATCTGCTCTCTAGTAAAACCGGTGAAAAATATTTTTTAAAGAAATTTTAAGTATCTAGAAATGGTCCTAACAGCATATAGCAAATAAAAAAAAATTCAAGACAATGTACTAAAATTTGGTAAGAAGAATAAAAGTGTGTGGTATATGAGCCAAGACTCAGTTTCTCCCTCCTTGCCCCCAACTTAGCAAGACAAAAACTCCACTCCTGGCTAGGACAGCCAGGAATATGAGGTTCCCTCTCACTCCAAATCCCAGTCAGGGGACTGTCTTTCTGCAGTGAGCAAGAAATCAAATTTCTCGTCCTGCCACTAGCTACCTGTTGGTGAGGCTAACTACTGGCTGGGTGCAGCTGAGAAGTGGGTGCTCACTTTTTCTACCCAATGCTAAACTATGAGACAGAGGATCGAACTTAAGCATGGTACTGCTGAGAATACTGGAGTCTAATCACCCTTACAATGGCTCATAGTTCAGGGATTCCACACCAGGGGAGACCCAGGAGTGCTGCACTTTCCTATACCAAGCACTTAGCTCCTAAGAGTGAGACTGTCACTCAAAGGGAAGCACACCATTGTCTCTGCTCCCAGTACCAGAAAAGTGACTCAAAGATTTTTTTTTTTTTTTTTTGAGATGGAGTCTCACTCTGTCACCCAGGCTGGAGTGCAGTGGTGCGATCTGGGCTCACTGCAAGCTCCACCTCCCGGGTTCATGTCATTCTCCTGCATCAGCCTCCCGAATAGCTGGGACTACAGGTGCCCACCACCACACTCAGCTAATTTTTTTGTATGTTTAGTAGAGACGGGGTTTCACCATGTTAGCCAGGATGGTCTCGATCTCCTGACCTCATGATCCACCTGCCTCGGCCTCCCAAAGTGCTGGGATTACAGGTGTGAGCCACTGCGCCTGGCCAAGTGACTCAAAAGATTTTGTCTAGGGGAAATATCAGGTCTTAGGAGAGAAAAGTCTGAACCTCTTCCCCAGAGAACTGACTTCATGAAACAAAATGTGGAGAAGTTCAAACCTAAGGACATACTATAAATTAATGGAGATTGTGATGATAGGCAATTGAGAGGAAACTGATAGATTCACTAGAGCTATAAGCTAAACTGCAGGCTGGATAGTTTACCAGAGATAAATGAGGAAAGAGACAGCCAGGCAAAACCATCTTGGGGTTGGAACAAATCTCAAACACTGGCTTTAGGAGCTATCCCTTCAAAAGAACACAAATTTGACTGGATCCATTGTGGAGCAACTTACGCAACAGAGAATTACTGAAAACAACAGAGCAGTCATCCAGGTAATTAGGGAAACTTAGCAGCTGGGTGTGGCCAGAGAAAAAGACTGTTAAAAAGAACTCTCAGAAGAAAACAGGTGTTTTCTTCACCAGTAATATTCATTAGTTCAGATTTAGCAATGTATTCTTAGATATGACACCAGAAGCATGGACAACAAAAGAAAAAACAGCCAAATTGGACTTCATCAAAATTAAAAAATATTTCTGCTTTAAAAGACAGTATAGTAGTATTAAGAAAGTAAAAACATATCACACAAAATTAGAGAAAACATTTGCAAATCATGTATCTAGTAAGGGATTAGTATCCAAAACACATAAAAACTTCTAAAACTCAATTATACAAAGATAAATAATATTATTTTAAAATGTGCAGTTTTAATGGGCATTTCTCCAAAGAAGATATACAAATGACTGATAACCACAAAAAAAGATGTTCAACATCATTAGATTACATAAACGCAAATTAAAACCACACAATACCACTTGGCACCCATCAGAGTGGCATAATTTCAAAAATCAGATAATAACAAGTGTTGGTGAGGATACAGAGAAATCAGAACCCTCATACACTGTTGGTAGCAATGTAGAGTGGGCAATCACTTTGGAAAACAGTCTGGCAGTCCCTCAAAACATTACACATAGAGTTACCATATGATCCAGCAATTCCACTTTCTGACATATACCCAAGGGAAATGAAAATATATGTTCACGCAAAAACCTGTACACAAATGTTTATAGCATCACTATTTATAACAGCCAAAAAATTAAGAAACAACCCAAATGATCATCAAATTTTGAATAGTATTAAAAGATAAACTGAGGCACATTATAATTTTTAGGAGTTTATATGAGCAAACAACAATTCATCAATCAGCACCAAACTTAAAACTGAAAGTGGCATGGGGCTCCACTACATGCATTTGAAGGGAAGTCATTTACAGGGGGAATGCAGAAGAGCAAAAATATTAGTTGATTCATTAAAGTTAAGTACTTTTGTGACTTACCTCTTCCACTTGCCTTATTTGGATTATCCAGGGGGAAAGTCTTGATTGTATAATTAATGCTCAGTTGGTCATTTATGACTGGCCAAGCTTAAGTTTTGTTTATGTAAGAACCCATAAGTAAGTGGAAGAAGTCAGTCACAAAACATCGTATGTTATATTATTCCATTTATATGAAATGTCCAAATTAGGCAAATGTACAGAGAACAACAGTACATCAGTGCTTACTTAGGACTAGAGAGGATAGATGGGTAGAGGGTGATAGCTAAAGTCTACAAGGTTGTTTCTGTGATTATGAAAATGTTCTAATATTGACTGTGGTGATGCCTGCACATACATCTGTAGACAGTCTAAAATTCTTGATTTGCACCCTCTAAATGGGTGAAGTGCATGGCATGTGAATTTTATCTTAGTAAATATACAATTTCAAAATATATAGGATGGGTGTGGTGGCTCATGTCTGTAATCCCAGCACTTTGGGAGGCCGAGGCAGGCGGATAACCTGAGGTCAGGAGTTCGAGACCAGACTGGCCAACATGGTGAAACCCCGTCTCTACTAAAAATACAAAAATTAGCTGGGCATGGTGGCACATGCCTGTAATCCCAGCTACTCGGGAGGCTGAGGCAGGAGAATTGCTTGAACCTGGGAGATGGAGGTTGCAGTGAGCTGAGATCATGACACTGCACTCCGGCCTGGGCAACAGACCGAGGCTCCATCTCGGAAAAAAAAAAAAATATATATATATATATACATATATATAATATATGTATATATATATCTCAAAAATCAATGGCTTTTTATGTATGCACTCTCTCTCTCTCTCTCTCTCTGTATATATATATATGAGAAGATGGATAGATAGACCTTCTAGTTAGTCATTTTTATCTTAGGTCATGTTCCCTAGAAAGAGTCTTGGATTCAAGTAGATTGTAATGTACTGAGGGAGTGCTCTTCAGGAAAACATTTAAGGGAGTGAGGACTATACTTAAGGAAGAGGAAAGGGTCAAGCAAAGATAAAATCTAGCTTTGGCTGATTTATCAGAGCTCTGGAGCCTAAATTGCCCCTGCAGAATAGTCTCCACCTTGGATCAAGAGGGCAGGTCTTTGGTCTTAGTCTTTGGCTGCAGGTGCCTGTAGCAGCTGGAGTCGTAGCCTTTTTTGGCAAGTAGATTCCATTATCTGAGAGCAGGTATCTATCTGGTGAAAAAGGGCAGCTGTGAGTCATTTGCAGCCAAAACACAACAGCTGGGGGATGAGCCCACTGGTCTCAGAAAGGAGGTCTGAGCAGGGCATCACCCAAGTCTATAAGATACGTCAAAGGAATATTCATGAAGACTGGAAAATATTTAGCCAATAGAACTCATTACAATATTGTCTGTAATAACAAGAACTACATTTAATTGCCCCAAAATTTGTAAGATACATGTTTTATTCATCTAGTAGGATGTCAGTAGTCATTGAAGACATGGTAGAAGGCTATTTAGAAAAAACTGGAAATAAATTTCAGAAACATTGTGAGATCAACAGACTACAAAAGTATGAACACAAAAATTTCATCTTTATAAATATAGCAGTATATATGTTTGCAACATTCTTTCCCTTTTGGAAAAGATGTATGTAAAAATTTAAATAGTAGTTACTGCTCAGTGGCAGGATTATGGCTATTTTTATTTTCTACATTTTGTTTATGTTTATTCAATATTGCTTTTGTTTTGTGTGTATGTGTTCTGGGGTTTTGTCTTTTGTGTTTTCTGAGACGGGGTCTCACTTCAGGCTGGTCTGAAACCCTTAGCCTCCAGTGATCCTCTTGCCTCGGACTCTCAAGTAGCTAGGATTACAGTTGTGCATCACCACACCTGTCTGTATTGCTTTTGGATAATAAAGAAGTGATTTCAAATATTATACATCAATGAGCTAATTCTCAAATTGGAACTGAAATAATGCAACCATACTCAAATAATGCAATCATACTCAAATAATGCAAGGCTAAAGAGTAAGAATCTAAGAAAGAATGTGTTTTTGGCGAGGTTACTATCCCAGTGTGTGGTCTTCTACTTTGTACATTTAATTTGTCATTACACCTAGAGCTGGTCAGATTGGTGATCACTGACCAACAAGAGATGAATTTATAGATCAAAATATTTGTGTAGTAATTTTCAATGGAGTGACCATATATGCCAGCAACCATCCCATTAATTGCTTATTCATAGCCCAGTGTTCCCAAGGTCAGGTACACGAGAAGACATGTAAGTCAACCTAAGGCTATTTGGCAAGTATACAGAGCAGATAATCCAGAGAAATATTTCATCCACTTCACACTGAAGCCTGAAAAATCACATTAGATACCCCAGAGTCCCCTTCATGCCACTCCAGGCCAGCACTCCTGGCCACATCTGATAGGATGAAGAATGTGCACCTCTAGCCTCAGGAGCATTATTCCACATGCTGGTCAGATGCTTTGGTGTGATCTGAAGCAAAAAGGTGAGTTGATCCCAGTTACCTCTCTTGGAAATTTAAATTAGGTATTCCTAATATAATGAGGCTGCTAGTGTGAACAGAGGCTGGAGCAAAGCCATGAAATTTCTCAGGGCCATGCCATGTCATGGAAAGCCAATATTACAAGACTGAAACAAACAAACAAACAAACAAAAACCCACTGAGAGAAACAAGACACCATGAGCTGAGAGACCATGTGGCAGCCCAGGAGGATGCAGAGAGTCACTTTAAGTCTCTAAAGTGACCTCTGTTCTTGACCGCTTCCCTTTATCAGTTCACAGATATCCTCATATAAACCTGACATGAGCAGAATTTTGAGGGAACCTCAATCCCTCATACTAAAAGAACTTGACACATGCACGACCCCTTACTCACCACCCAGTAACCAGAAGGCTACATATTCAGTGTCTCTTAGGGACCAATTTAGATTAACCCTCCCAATAAAAGTGGTTAAAGGATGTGTTTTGTTATTTTTTCTTTTTCAGTGTGCTTCTTTGAATAATGATAGTCTTCCCATGCTAGATGATAAGCTTCCCGAGGGCAGGCACCTCATCTGGTTTTACACACCAGTGTAGACGCACCATGGTGCCAAAACATAGGCCCTTCCATAAATGTATGTTGAATAGAGGAATCACCAAATCACTTTAGAATGTTTTGCAGCCCAGTTAGCTATTTGAGAAATATTTGAGAAATAGCTCAGGGCTGCTGTGGAAATGAAAGAAATAGAACATTTGAACATGATTTTTATAGTTTAAATTAGTTATTGCAATGCAGTTGTCTATTGGCCCATGTGATATTATAACAGTTTTATCTGAACTGTTAAAATCAAAAGTAGGAATAAAAGCTAACTTTTACTGTTTCAATTAGTCCCTATAGTTGTACAAAGGATAACCAAAAAAAAAAAAATCCCTTGCCTAGCTACAATGTGCTAAGCCATTATTGTTATTCTAATTTAATATTCCTATAAACCATATTAAATAATATTACATTCTCACTTTACAGACACAATCCAAGCTGTAGAGGAGTTATATAGCCAGAAAGGGATGAAGCCAGGATTCAAACATAGGTTACATTCTGAATTTGTGCTATTTTCATTTATTCTGTGCTGTTTACAGGGATCCCAGAGATTGTTCAATTCACCCTTTGGTTTTATATATAGGGAAATTTAAAAGAGTTAAAATAGGACCTCTGATTT
>NW_012119265.1:11549090-11584806 GCF_000951035.1 Colobus angolensis palliatus
AGGGAAGGGAAGGGAAGGGAAGGGAAGCAAAGGGAAGCGAAGGGAAGGGAAAAAGCACAAAAAAGGCTAAGGGCTAAAGCCAGGATCATGTACTGCAAATATCAAGATCTTTGATTTCTCATCTAATTATTCATACATTCCATTTGACCACAGTGGAAAAATAACTTATTATCCTGTGATAATTATCGTTATCTAGTGTTAATTGTTCTTATGTTATACGTGAATGGACGAATAGAAGGATCAGTGAATCTACCTCTCTATACACATGTAATTTCCACTGTAGAGGAAATTACTACACTTTATGTAATCAATTTCCTCCTCATTCAAGCAAAGGTAGACTTGTAAGAATTTTGTAGAGTTCACTAAAGCCACATATTGTCCAGGTTATTTTATCTATTACCACCTATTGATTTACAGCCATTAAAGAAAAAAAAAAAGCCTTTATTTCCCAAGTCTCAGTTCATCTGGGGAGTTAAACTGTAACATCTGAGTCAGCCATGAAAAGGTCTAATCCTGCCATTGTTCTGCACTTACAATTTCTATTTCTGTCAAGGAAAATGGAAGTGCAGGTCCTGTAGTCTTCTATCCTGACTGTTGATTTCTAAAACTGTCTGTAGCTACACTATTGGTTTCATCTCATGCTGATTACATTAACTTCATGTACTTTAGGGCCTATAGTGATTAAAAGTCAAACCAACAGGACAACTTTGGTACTGAATTTCCTAAACAGAGTTTTCTACATTCCAGTTTGCATTCATTAGCAACGATACCTTTGCACTAGATATCTGCGGAGAGAAACATCCAAATGTGACGTCTCTGCTTCCCAAGTCATATGAGGGCGATCATGTCCATGTTGACTAAGCAGTGCGGTCAAATGCTAGACCACGTCCATGTTTATGTTCAGCAACTATAGTCTCTATATGTACTGGAATTCAGAGATTTCTCAAACCTTCACTTGCAAGTTGGCAGGCTATAATTAAATACACACACACACATGCACATACAATAGATTTACGCATACTGTGGCACTTTACTGTAACTTGATGATTTCTTTAAAACATTCTTACTGCCATCTGGTACAGTCGAAAGAGCATAAATTTCAGAACCTTCAGAGTATGATACTGTAAAATATATATCTGGTCTTTGTCCCCATTTCCTAACATACAGCTCCTAAAATCTTTGGAATCTACAAAGTAATAAGGGTGTCCTCTGTATCCTAATGAGAAAACTGGTGGCTGAGGGACCCTGGATGACTTCAGAAAGACCAAGACATGATTAGTGGTTTGGGACTTTCAGCCATGCCCCTTCACCCCCTCCAAGGAGAGGAGATCAGCTGAAGTTTGAGTTGATCACCAATGGCCAATGATTTCATCAATCATACCTACGTAATGAAGGTCCCATTAAAACCCAGAAGGACTGTGTTCTGAGAGCTTCTGGAGAGCTGAACACATGGAGGTTTTTGGAAGGTGTCACACCCAGGGAGGGCATGGAAGCTCCATACCCCTGCCCACATGCCTCACCCTATGCATCTCTTCCGTCTGGCTATTCATCTGTATCTTTGGTAACATCATTTATAATAAGTAAGGAAACGTGTTCCCCTGAGTTCTGTGAGCCACTCCAGCAAATTAATCAAACCTAAGGAGGGAATCATAGGAACGCTGATATACATAGCCAGCCAGTCAGAAGTACAGGTCATAACCTGTGCTTGCAGTTGGCATCTGAAGTGGGGGGCAGTCCTGTGAAATGGAGGCCTCAATCTGTGGGATCTGACACTATATCCAGGTAGATGGTGTCAGAACTGAATTGAATTTGAGGGCATCCTGCTTGTGTGTCCTGGGGAATTTGCCAGAGAATTACTTAGCATGGGGACAGCTGGTGTCGGACGTGCTCTGTGTTGGTTGTGTAAGAATAGAGACTAAAGGAAGAAAAAACATTTTGATTTGGTTTATCCTATATCCCATTAGCCCCACCTCTAAATTCAAATCTAAGTTTTGTCATCTATTATTTTGTTTACTTTTGAACTGGAACGACTTCATGGACCTCTTTGCTCCTCATTTTTTTTTTTCACTTGTAAAATGAAGACAGTAAAGGTATTGCCTCATAATATTATGGATTAAACAAGATAATCTAGATAATGCACCTAGCACAGCACCTAGCAGCTACTCTAAATGTTAGGCCCCTTCATCTAAGGAGAATGGAAGGCACTATTAAGTTCACACAGGTTTAGCTTTGCAAGGGTAAGTAGGCCACCAACTTGTATTTGAAAAAGTACTGAAGAATATATAGAGACAAAAACATACAGCAAGTGCCTGGAAAACCATCTAGAATATTTAGAAACCCAGAATAAAATTATCCAAAATTGAAATAACCTCTGGCTGTCTTCCTATGAAGATGAATAATAAGTTTCAGTTTAAAATATATCTTCTTAGGAATTTATCTCTTAAACATTTTGCTCTAAGGCATGGATTTAAAGAGTTTATATTTAATCAACTTGAAACATGCAGCATAAGCCCCTCTCAAATTCAAACAGGAACACATGGAATTTATCTGTAAACGTTCCTTATAGATAGATCAAAGGAAGAAGCTATTCTACAAAGTCACAATATTGAAAATAAAAGAAAACTGAGAAAGAATGTGATGGTGCCTTTAAGTGTTTCATTTTCCAGTTAAGTATGACATTCTTTAGGGGATCATATAATTATCAAGCCAGGCAGTGTCTCCAGGCTATTGTGAAGCTTCTTGCACTCAGGCCTGAACTGACTGAAACCGTGTCAAACAGATGGGGCCTCTATCATTTTGAAAGAGCGCTGTTACAACTTCTAGAGGTTCACAAATTTAATTCATAGCAACAAAAGTCACAGAACAAGCTCCCTGAAAATCATCCGAAATAGGTTGAGGTCAACTGAACAAAATAAAGCCAGTACTGGTACAGGCATATTTTAAAAGCCATTTTTCCTGAGAACAGATTCAAGGATTAAACCACATTTAACCTTCTAGGCAGATGACTGGCTTTGGTCTTCAGGGTGCTTTCTTTATAGCAGCGGTCACCAACCTTTTTGGCACCAGGGACTGGTTTCGTTTCGTGCAAGACAACTTTCCTATGGAGGGGAGAGGGTTGGTTTCGGAATGAAACTGTTCCACCTCAATCATCAGGCATTAGTTAGAGTCTCATAAGGAGCACACACCTTAGATCCCTCACGTGCACAGTTCACAATGGGGTTGCGCTCCTACGAGAATCGAATGCCGCCACTGATGGGACAGAGGCAGAGCTCAGGTGGTAATGCTGTTGGCTTGCCGCTCACCCCCTGCCGTGCAGCCTGGCTCCTGACAGCCCACAGACTAGTACTGGTCCATGGCCCGGGGATTAGGGACCTCTACTTTACAGAATGGTCACAGACAAAAACAAATATGCTATCTGGAGGACCATTTGAATCACACACACCACGAATATGGAACCCAAGGAGTGGTAAGATGACAGTCTGCAACACTATCTTAATTCTAAGCTGGAGTCTTGATGATAGAGCAACTTAAATCAGATAAATTCCATAAAAGTAAACAAATTGTTGGCATGACAGTCAATTATGAAAAAAGACATTTCAAAGATCTGAACACTCTGAAAAGACTGACACACCAGAGATTGGTCCCAGGTATGTGATGTAGCATCAACGTTTCTCTTTCTTTCCATCCTTCCTTGGTACATATAACCCTGAGAAATAAAAAGGAAGCTAACTGTGGAAGCTAAATGTTAAAAAAAAAAAAAATCGCTTTTACACTGCAAATTTTGATACAACGATTCCATTGAGTCCAAGTAGAGATGTTCTAAAAAAATTCAGAGTACTCAGAAAGTGATAGAAATGATTCTCCAATACTAGTAATTATTATTTTAATAATCACTTAATATGAATAATTAAAACAACTTATATCTGTATTTTGCATCCCATTTGAAAACCTATTTTAACATTCATAATCTCCCTCAAGCTTTCTAAAAACTCCATGTGTTGAGCATGATGATTCCCATTTTACAGATGAGGAAATGGAAGTACAAAGAATTAAACTTGACCAGGACAACACAGCCCAGGAGACCTTTTTCTCTAGCCTCACAAAAATATTTGAATGACATAGATTATATATATAACAACTTCATTTAATAATATAGCATAGAAATAAAATCACAAATATAAACACAAAAGTGTAATAGAAGCAGAGCACTCTCATCAGTTCTTCAGGGAAAAAGTGGCCATATAAGGCCACAGAATAATTATTATTATTCATTATTCATTAAGAGAAAATAATTATTCTCTGGGGATATTGAATTTATTCTAATACTAATACAACCTTTAAAAACCCAAAGAATGGTTTATTGTGTGGAAGCAGTGCGGATTATACATAAGCTAGGAACCTCTGGGAAGTGTGTTTGTCTTGGTTATACGGCTTTTTTTTTTTTTTCAATTCATTGTTTTTTTGGGCCCAGTAATTACACTTTGAAGTTCCATAGTACAGAGAAGATGTAGCAAGTAAGCAGATTTGAATAGGTTTTTCATTGTTTCCCATAAAGACATGATTTGTAGCTACAATGTTTTCTTTTACACAGTATTTTCAGATGACCAAATCCTCCCTTCCAGAAAAGAAACAAAATCAGCCAAATTGCCAACATTCTTCACCTCTGCCACCACTCAAGACAGCTCATTTGCATGTTACAATGAAGGCTCTTATTAGCTCTTTTTCTCCAGAGCCTTATCTTGAATCTAGACTATTTCATTGAAATCTTAAAATAAAAAGATGTTAATATCTCTAGCTCTATTATTTGATAATGACCATCGTACAGAATTTAGTGCACACTTGACACTTTGTTCTTTTCTCAAATCACACTGAAAGACAACCTGAAAGGTTTTTTTTTATAATTATTCATTTAACAAGTGATAAAACATCTCTCCAGTACAAAGAATATGCACCTAATGGAATTTGTGCTTATCTGCAATTAAAGTCACCCTCCATTGCTAAACAATGGAACCAAGATTCCGCAATACTAAGTAGACTCATTCAGATTCAAAAGACCCATTTGAAAAATTCAGTTCTCTAATACAGCCTGAGTAACACCTGAGCAGAAGCGGAGATGCAAAGAAAAGAACATTTCCAAACTTGGGGGAAAGGAAGACACAAAGTGTTGGTTTTCTCATCTTTGAACTGAGCCTTGGAGATGCCCAGATGCCAGGAAGAAACTAACAAAACTCAGAAAAGCAAAACCAGGAGAAATCTCTAAGAAGATAGAATCTGGGACCCAGGAGTGGTAGGAAATGGCAGCCAAGAGCACAAGAAAGTCAGGCACTAGGACAGGGAAAAGGCTGTGAGAACCTATTTCCCTCCAGACATGTTCTGGATGTTAAATCAGTAGGACCACCTTGGGAATAGCCAGCAGCACTAGGGAGCCAATAACTCCAGGATGGGCCAATCTCTCATCACCACTCCCTCCAACTGTATAGCCTTAAGTAGAAAGCTGAAACTGGATCCTTTCCTTACTCCTTATATGAAGATTAATTCAAGATGGATTAGAGACTTAAATGTTAGACCTAATACCATAAAAACCCTAGAAGAAAACCTAGGTAGTACCATTCAGGACATAGGCATGGGCAAGGACTTCATGTCTAAAACACCAAAAGCAACAGCAGCAAAAGCCAAAATCGACAAATGGGATCTAATTAAACTAAAGAGCTTCAGCACAGCAAAAGAAACTACCATCAGAGTGAACAGGCAATCTACAGAATGGGAGAAAATTTTTGCAATCTACTCATCTGACAAAGGGCTAATATCCAGAATCTACAAAGAACTCAAACAAATACGCAAGAAAAAAACAAACAACCCCATCAAAAAGTGGGCAAAGGATATGAACAGACATTTCTCAAAAGAAGACATTCATACAGCCAACAGACACATGAAAAAATGCTCATCATCACTGGCCATCAGAGAAATGCAAATCAAAACCACAATGAGATACCATCTCACACCAGTTAGAATGGCAATCATTAAAAAGTCAAGAAACAACAGGTATTGGAGAGGATATGGAGAAATAGGAACACTTTTACACTGTTGGTGGGATTGTAAACTAGTTCAACCATTATGGAAAACAGTATGGCAATTCCTCAAGGATCTAGAATTAGATGTACCATATGACCCAGCCATCCAACTACTGGGTATACACCCAAAGGATTATAAATCATGCTGCTATAAAGACACATGCACACGTATGTTTATTGCGGCACTATTCACAATAGCAAAGACTTGGAATTAACCCAAATGTCCATCTGTGACAGACTGGATTAAGAAAATGTGGCACATATACACCATGGAATACTATGCAGCCATAAAAAAGGATGAGTTTGCGTCCTTTGTAGGGACATGGATGCAGCTGGAAACCATCATTCTTAGCAAACTATCACAAGAACAGAAAACCAAACACCGCATGTTCTCACTCATAGGTGGGAACTGAACAATGAGATCACTTGGACTCGGGAAGGGGAACATCACACACTGGGGCCTATCATGGGGAGGGGGGAGGGATTGCACTGGGAGTTATACCTGATATAAATGATGAATTGATGGGTGCTGATGAGTTGATGGGTGCAGCACACCAACATGGCACAAGTATACATATGTAACAAACCTGCACGCTATGCACATGTACCCTAGAACTTAAAGTATAATAAAAAAATAAAATAAATTAAAAAAAAATAAACATACCTCAACATAAGTAAACAAAAAAAAAAAAAAGAGAGAGAAAACTATCCCTAACAGGATTGAGAAAGGGAATATAACTACAGTTCCTACCCACATTTAAAAGATAATATATGGATATTGTAAACAATTTATGCCAATAACTGAAAACTTAGATCAAATGGTTGAATTACTTGAAAGACACAAACTTCCAAAGTTCATCCAAGAATAATTTGAATAACTTAATATTTATTATCTACTGAATTTGTACTTTAACATTTTCCCCGTAGAGAAAACTCCAGACACAAAGGAATTTACTGGTGAGCTGTGCCAAATATTTACAGAAGAAATAATCACAAACTCTTCCAGAAAAAGAGCTGAAAAGGGAACACTTCCCAAGTCATTCTATGAGGCCAACATTAGTATGATATCAAAACAAACATTGCAAGAAATGGAAATTATACACTAATATTCCTCATTAGCATAAATGCAAAAACTCATAAAATTTTAACTAGTTGATTGCAACAATATAGAAAAAGGAAATGACATCATGACCATGTAGCATTGTTAACAGAAATGCAAAGATGGTTTAACATCTGAAAATCAATAACTTCAATTCACTGTACAGGCTGAGTATCCCTTATTCAAAATGCTTGGGATCAGAAGTGTTTTGGATTTCACTTTTTTCTCTTTTTTTTTTTTTTTTTAATTTTGAAATGTTTACATGTACATAATAAGATATCTTGGGGATGGGACCCAAGTCTAAACATAAAATTTATTTATTTATGTTTCATAAACACCTTATACACACAGGCTGAAGGTAATTTTACACAATATTTTTAATAGTTGGTGCAAGAAATAAAGTTTGTGTTAAGTACTCATGTGGAATTTTCCACTTGGGGCAGGGCATCATTGTTGGCACTCAAAAAAGTTGCAGATTTTGGAGCATTTGGGATTGTGGATTTTTGGATTAAGGATGCTTAACCTGTATTAATGGAATAAAAAGGGAAAACCATATGATCAACTCATTAGGTGCTAAAAACAATTTATAAAATTCAATATTAATTTGTGATAAAAACTCTCAGCAAACTAAGAAGAGAACTTTAACCTGGAAAAGAACATATATGTTAAGCATATAGGCAAAATCATAACTAATGGTGAAATGCTGAATGTTTTAATCTCTTCCTCTAAGATTTTAAGTAAGTAACGAATATCTGCTCTTACCACTTCTAGCCACCATTGCACTAGAGGTCCCACCAAGTGAAATACGTTTTAAAATACATACAGATTAGAAAGGAAAAATTCAAACTGTTTTGTAATTACAGAAAACATGATCATGTGTGTAGAAAATCCTAAGGAATCATTGTCCCTAATTCACAGGTGAGGAGTCAAACATTTTTTAAAGTCTTAAAATCTGCCCAGAGTCATACAGATTCTATATTTTCATATCCAATATTCAAACCCAGGTCAGGGTGGCTCCAAAGATTATCCTCCAAGTATGATCTTCACTACCGTTTCTAGAATTCCCTTTGGGAATGCTAACAAGCAGGCATGACAGCCAAGTGTAACTCAGATGCACTTTGAGACTGGGAAGTCGCTTTCTTGATCACCATCTCCCACTCAGTGTTACCTTGCCCATCCTCCCCAGGACTCTCCATACCTGAGGTAGGATGGGGAAATAAAACAGCTGCCTTCGTCTTTTCTAGTCACACTCACTCTGTCCTTCCAGTTCTGTATCAGAATAAACATGACCCCTTTTCTTTGATTTCTACTCAAACGGCAGGAAGGTTGAGTACAGTGTACTGTGTGAAAAACAAAATGTAAACAGTAGGTATTCCCTAAAGACTCCATGCTTTGCTTCTCAAGCTGTCCTCTGAAAATTCAATTCCCCTATTTAATTTGCAGAACACTGTAACTCTCTGCTACCTATGGCTTGGCTTGAGTGTATCACTGCTGTTCTAGGGCTCATTAATGTGCTTTGCTCAACAATGGATCAGCTTCTCTAGGTTCCCTGATTTAGGTGTCCAGAAGAGCAGGAGAGAGCCCCACTTTCTTCTTTGTCCATTTTCCTCCCCCATTAGAGGTTTATTTCTCTCACTTACATAAATTGTTCTACCTACTTTAAAAGTCTAACACTGTTCATTATAATTTAAGTTTTTTTAAAAAATAAAAAAGGCTTTTACTACTACTAATACCTTAATTACTTATACTTTAATCACTGATAACCCACTAATACCTTAATTACACAGAAAACATCAGTCTCTTCGAATGGAGGTAGCAAGAGATGCTCTTACTAATTAATTCTCCGGGGTGCTAGCAAGTCAGTATAGTGCTTAGGTTATAATGTTTTGGAGGGAAAGCATCATATTCATCCTAGACCCTGCTATTAATATACTCTCAGGTTAATACTTTCCCACAAAAGCTTTAGTAATAACAATTTAGTAACAAAGAGGCCAATGTTTTAGCCACATTGGATGAGTGGCAGTTCCAGAACTTCAGTTCTCAAGCCACTACAGGTAGTAGGAGGGCCCCGGGTTGTGAGGCCAGCTCAGAGGTGTGGCTGGAAACTGCCCAGACCCTCACTTGCAAGTTACAAAGAAAACCAGGGAAGGAAAATGAGCTCCTTTGAAGCAGAGAGAGGGAAGAGAATAGCATAGGGCAGAACCTTAGAATGCCCTATTTCCCCAATGCAGAAAAAGTTAAGAACATTTCTATCATTTTTTTAAAGAAAGGATTTAAGTGGTACCTAAAACTGAGATCAATGTTTTACATAAGTTCAGCATTTGTGGCTGCTGGAATTTTTATATCTGATTTCTGCTTTCCTCTAAATGATAGTCTCAGAACATTTTCTGAAATCTCAGAGGTGAAAGACCAAGGCAAGCCAGGACCTCCAGCATTTGTTAAAATGTTTTGTGTAATCCATTCGGTTTATTCTGCTCCAGGGCAGGCTGATTTTAATCCTCATATGCAGTCCATTGTGACCCTTCTGCCCACAAAGATAAGAGGAGTAAAGCTTTTACAATAATGTAATATCATATCTGGAAAGGATTCCACAAATCCTGCGGTAAGATTGCAAATGAAAAATCCAATTTAGCAAAAGCTTTACACAGAGACATGCACACACACAATGCAGGACACCTCCAATCTCTGAAGCTCATGGTAGGGAGGGGTGGGCCAGGGGAGAGACATAAACCTGTATTCTCAAAAACACACCACTTCAGAATGCATGTCTTACTACTGCAAACATTGTTTAATATACATCAAATAAGTTATTATATGAATACTAAGATCTTTAGACTCTTTTCCCCATTTGTTCTGAATCTCATACTAGCAAGATAGAACTTTTTTAGTTTAACCTTATAAATCTCAATTTTTTTCTAGCAGAAATGTCTAGCTTTGACAAACCCAATTTTGCTTTCTCTTGCCCTTTAAGATATGTTGTTATGGTTTCAGAGAAAATTCCAAAATATTTCTGATTTTTAAGCTTACTGCTTTATGCTTACAGTATTATCCAGATTTAATGGAGAATTAATAAACAAACACAAAACCAGTATGATGGTTTGCTAACCAGCAGTACAGTTAAAAGCAGTTTGCTTCCTCTGGGCAGATTTTGACCAACATTATCACAATGACCTTAGCCTATAAAGCAACGTGATCAGCTTCCCCCAAAGCAGTCGCCCAACTACCTGCTCAGGCTATTAATCTCTTTTCATTACCTACATTTTTAATCTACTTTGTGTGTGCCCCTAGTTGCTTTTTTGGTTGCAGGAAATGAGATGCAGCAGTATAGCCGTGTCCACCAAAGGAGAAAAGAAAGTGCTGGTGGGGTGTGGGGTGGGGACGGAGAGTTGAAACCAGGACCTTGCTTCCTGTGAGAGCTAGAGTTGTATAAAGAAAATTTCTTAGATAAAAGTCTCTCTTGTTCTTGGAAAGAGCACACTGCTTATTTATTCTATAGTTAATTCTTTCATGAAACCATTATTTGATAACATAGTCAACCTTACCCTGATTAATCTGTTTCAAGGGTGCATCTTTATGTTGGATTTTGTTGGTGTCTTTCATTTGCTCAAAAATTCAGTCTTCGGCCTGGCGTGGTGGCTCACGCCTGTAATCCCAGCACTTTGGGAGCCCAAGGTGGGCGGATCACGAGGTCAGGAGATAGAGATCATCCTGGCTAACATGGTGAAACCCTGTCTCTACTAAAAATACAAAAAATTAGCCGGGCGCGGTGGCGGGTGCCTGTAGTCCCAGCTACACGGGAGGTTGAGGCAGGAGAATGGCGGAAACCCGGGAGGCGGAGCTTGCAGTGAGCCGAGATCGTACCACTGCACTCCAGCCTGGGTGACAGAGCGAGACTCTGTCTCAAAAAAAAATTCAGTCTTCATCCCTTTCTGATCCCACCACACACTCTCCTGACAATTTCACTCCTTTCCCCTTCTGTTGCACAGACAACAAACTTACATATTCACAAAAGCTTTCTTTGTGCCTTTCATTCTTCATCCATTCTTCTTTGGAACATCGTAACTTTCCACATATCCTGACTTTAAATTCCACTGGCTTCACATTCCACCTTGTACTGCAGTTATTAGTTGGAGTGTCTCATTTCCCCAACCAGATAATCATCTCAAAGGCCACAGCCCTTTGTATCATCCAGAGTGTACATAATAGGTTCTTAATCATTATTTGTTGGATGTGAATTATCGTGTTTCTCTCATCATCACTCAAGCTTCTTCTGACATTTGTGAAAGCAAATGGAGTTACAACATAAAATCTAAATACTCCGTGTAGCATGTAAGACTGACTGATCATATAGTTGGCTCCGAATCAACCTTTTTGCTAAGCATTAATCTCTCTCATCCACTCCCAACTTCCAGCCCAACCCATATAGGTTTTAAGCCACATTGATTAAATAACTACCTACTATATTATTTTTAAAGACCTAATTGTGTCACCTTAGGCAGATGCCTTGTCTTCTCTATTATACTTAGCTAATTATACTTAACTAATACAGGTTTCCTTTTTCATCTTGTAGTTCTCCAGACCAATACTATCTCATGCTTCTATGCTTTTGTACATTCCTCCCCTTCTTGGAATACTGCCCTGATTCCTACTAACTCCCCTCTCATTCTAATGACTCTACATTTAGAACTGTAACCCCAGATTCTCTCCTGACCCCAAACTGTTTATTTGGCATCTCTGCCAAGAGACACTAAAAGTCTATGGCATTGGTTCAGATGAAACATTATAGTGTCCTAGATTAGGACTGTAGCTATGAAGATGAGCAAAAGAAGTAGAATTTGGGATGTATTTTAAGAGTTGTGTCAACGGGAGTGTCTGTGACATGTAGACGCAGGTTAGTTCACATTATTCAATACCCAACATGAGACCTAGAGCACAGGCTCAATTCTCTGTTAACTCTGCTCCTTTTCATGGCTATAGCTCCGGTGAAAGACTTCATAAGCATACATCTCGCAATTGCATGTATTTAGTTGTCAGGCACAGAAAGCTGGACTACAAATCACAAATCTATTAATACTGATTCAGTATTAGATAATTTAAATTCTTTATCTCCTGATAGGCTTCTTATTTTTAAAAGATACATGCTTGCATCTCCACTTTCCTTCTTAAAATTTCCACTTGAATGTCTCACAGTTATCTCATACTGAATGTTTTCAAAACCAAATTCTTATATCTTTTTTCTCTTTTTTTCTCTTTATTTATCTTTATTTCGATAGTTTTAGGGAAACAGGTGGTGTTTGGTTGCATAGAAAATTTCTTCAGTGGTGATTTCTGACATTTTGGTGCATCCAGCACTTGAGCAGTGTACACTGTACCCAAGGTGTAGTCTTCCACCCCTTACCCCCCTCACCTTCCCCGCCGAGTTCCCAAAGTCCACTGTGTCATTCTTATGCCTTTGTGTCCTCATAGCTTATCTCCCACTTAGAAGTGACAACATAGGATGTTTAGTTTTCCATTTCTGGGTTACTTCACTTAGAATAATGGTCTCTAACTCCATCCACGTTGCTACAAATGCCCTTATTTTGTTCCTTTTTATGGCTGAGTAATATTCCACGGTTATCCACTTGTTGATTGATGGCATTTAGGCTTGTTCCACATTTTTGCAAATGCAAATTGTGCTACTATAAACATGCATGTGGAATTCTTGTATCATATGCTACCCCAATCTGCGTTTTCTCCAGTGTTCTTTATCTCAAAAATTGCACTATCTTCTACCCAGGGCCAGAAACTTTAACAATTATCAATTAGAGTCTGCTTTAACAATTATCCTTCCCTTACTCCCCATGTCCAATCAGTTGTGACATCCTAATAATTCTACCACTAATTTATAACTTGAAGTCACATAGTTATCTCCATTTCTGTGACTACCTCCTAGTTCAAACCAATGACATCTCTCACTGGACAATCGTAAATAACTGCTTTTATGCCTCTTTTCTAGACTTTCTTCAGTGCATTTTCTACACAGAAGCCAGAGAGTCAATTGAAAAAATGCAGATCTGTCACTCTCTTTCATCTAGAATTCTTCAATTCTTTCTACCCTTTTTAGAATAAAGTTCAAAATCCTCAACCTTACCTATAATACCATGCACAGGTTCACCTCCACCTCTCTCTAACTCCACCTCATAACTCTCTCCCCCTTACTCACTATCCTCCAGACACAGTAAGTTTCTCTCTGTTTTTACTACATTCCCTGATGTCAGCTCCTTACCTGGGCTCTTCTCTACTGTATTCTCAGCACCTAGGTAATGCTTTCCATGTACATGTTCAATTAATATTTATTGAATGTATAAAAGAATGAATGGGTTTTCAGGATCATAACCTTTACGCCAGAAGAGGAGTTGAATCTGTTATGATCCTTTCAGCTGCAAGTAATGGAAGATTCAACTCATAGAGGTCTGAACAATAAAGAATTTTATTGTATCACACAACTAGAAGCCCAAGAATAGAGGAGCTTTGGGTCACTTATTTCAGCTACTGAATAACATTTTCAAGACTCCAGCTTCTTCCTTTCTCTCTTCCCTGTCATCCTCAGTATGCAATGCCTCATCCTCAGTATGCAATGCCTCCCCTTATGATCACAAGAAAGCTAGAACATTTCAGATATCATAGTCAATGATGACAGCCAACTAATAATAGGCATGTTTTCTCCATGCAGTTCTTTTCAATAATGAAAAAAAAGTCTTTCCAGAAACTTCTCAGCAGAATTATCCTCAGTTCCATACACCAAAAGTAAGTTACATACTCTATTCATTCCCAAGCAAATCACTGACAAAGCAAATGAAACCACCATGACTGATGTAGACCAGTTATGCCCTGAAGCTGGGAAGAATTTCACTTTTCTTAAGCAGTGAAAGGAAAACAAGGAAACCAAATCAGAACTTTGCCAACAATGAAAAGTCGAATGGTAGGGAGAAATGAGAAATGCACTTGACAAGAAAAAGACTATTAGACAACCAAGAGTGTCTGCCGCAAAAGAACATCATCATCATCATCATCAAAGTTCAAAAACAGTGTTGGCCAAAACACACTTCTCTATTTAAGTGAACTATTAGGACTTGAAGCTATTTAAATAAACACTTAAAGTTAATTCTAAAAACGTGTTGAGATAGCATAATATTTCAGAGCACAGATTGTGGTTACACTTGACCCCACTTCAACCAAAACAGCTATACTTATTTCTGTTTAAAATATTGAGACTCACCAAAATATTTCATTTGAAAAAAAGCATTCTGGATTCTAGGTGAAGGTAACAGTTAATTAGAGAGAAATGCTCCAGCATTGAGAGAAGGTAGCAATCGCCCTGTTCTCCTCCTCTCTCACATCCCTTCTCCATCTGTTTGTAGCCTCCTCTTCTACCTGCTCTTTCAATGCTGATGTACTACAGTCTCCTCTTTCCATACTTCTTGTCTCACATGTTTTCTTTCTTCAGCTTCCACTACCAATTTTTTGCTAATAAATACAAACCTCTAAGCACTCCTCTCCTGAACCTCAGATTTGAACTTGCAAAGATTCACTGATTATCTCCAACTAAACATCCCACAAACACCTCCAAATTCACCTAACTAAAAATTACACCCAGCACCTGTTACTTTCCCACGCCCCATCTGTACTTGTTCTTTCCTGGGTGTTCCCAACATCAGTAAAATGTCTCCTCATCAACTAAGCACCCAGAGCAGAAACCTGGCCAGTCTTTGTCCAGTCCTCTCTCTTCCTCACTGACACATCAGAAAGTTATCAATATTGTCACTTCTAACATCCAAATTTCTCTCACACCAACTCCTTTCCACTCTACCCCCTGCACACTACTCTCATTATTTCTTGTATAGTTTTATCTTCTTTTTAAAACATATTTTTATTATTTTATTTTATGTTCTGGGATGCATGTGCAGGATGTACAGGTTTGTTACATAGGTAAACTTGTGCCATGGTGGTTTGCTGCATCCATCAACCCATCACCTAGGTATTAAGCCCTGCATGCATTAGCTATTTTTTTAATTACTATACTTTAAGTTCTGAGGTACATGTGCAGAACATGGAAGTTTGTTACATAGGTATACATGTGCCATGGTGGTTTGCTGCACCTATCAATCCGTCATCTACATTAGGTATTTCTCCTAATGCTTTCTCTCCCCTAGCCCCCCACCCCTGAGAGGCCCCAGTGTGTGAGGTTCCCCTCCCTGTGTCCATGTGTTCTCATTGATCAACTCCCATTTATGAGTGAGAACACGCGGTATTTGGTTTTCTGTCCTTGTTAGTTTGCTGAGAATGATGGTTTCCAGTGTCACCCATTTCCCTGCAGGACATGAACTCATCCTTTTTATGGTTGCACAGTATTCCATGGTGTATATGTGCCACATTTTCTTTATCCAGGCTATCATTGATGGGCATTTGGGTTGGTTCCAAGTCTTTGCTATTGTGAACAGTGCCACAATAAACAAACATGTACATGTCTCTTTATAGTAGAATGATGTATAATTCTTTGGGAATATATCCAGTAATGGGATTGCTGGGTCAAATGGTATTTCTAGTTCTAGATCCTTGAGGAATTGCCACACTGTCTTCCACAATGGTCGAACTAATTTATACTCCCACCGAAAAAAGTGTTCCTATTTCTCCACATCATCTTCAGCATCTGTTGTTTCTTGACTTTTTAATGATCACCATTCTAACTTGTGTGAGATGGTATCTCATTGTGGTTTTGATTTGCATTTCTCTAATGACTAGTGATGATGAGCCTTTTTTCATGTGTCTGTTGGCTGCATGAATGTCTTCTTTTGAAAAGTGTCTGTTCAGATCCTTTGTCCACTTTTTGATGAGGTTCGTTTTTTTTTTCTTGTATATTTCTTTAAGTTCTTTGTAGATTCTGAATATTAGCCCTTTGTCAGATAGATAGATTGCAAAATTTTTCTCCCATTCTGTAGGTTGCCTGTTCACTCTGGTGATAGTTTCTTTTGCTCTGCAGAAGCTCTTTAGTTTAATCAGATTCCATTTGCCTATTTTGGCTTTTGTTGCCATTGTTTTTGGTGTTTTAGTCATGAAGTCTTTGCTCATGCCTATGTCCTGAATGGTATTGCCTAGGTTTTCTTCCAGAGTTTTTACAGTTTTAGGTCTTATGTTGAAGCCTTTAATCCATCTTATTTTTTTTATAAGGTGTAAGGAAGGGATCCAGTTTCAGCTTTCTGCATATGGCTAGCCAATTTTCCCAACACCATTTATTAAATAGAGAATCCTTTCCCCATTTTGCATTTTTGTCAGGTTTGTTAAAGATCAGATGGTTGTAGATGTGTGGTGTTATTTCTGAGGCCTCTGTTCTGTTCCATTGGTCTATATCTCTGTTTTGGTACCAGTACCATGCTGTTTTGGTTACTATAGCCTTGTACTATAGCCTAGTTTGAAGTCAGTTAGCATGATGCCTCCAGCTTTGTTCTTTTCACTCAGGATTGTCTTGCCTATGTGGGCTCTTTTTTGGTTCCATATGAAATTTAAGGTAGTTTTCCCCAATTCTGTGAAGAAAGTCAGTGGTAGCTTGATGGGGATAGCATTGAATCTATAAATTACTTTGGGCAGTATGGTCATTTTCACAATATTGATTTTTCCTATCCATGAGCATGGAATGTTTTTCCATTTGTTTGTGTCCTCTCTTATTTCCTTGAGCAGTGGTTTGTAGTTCTCCTTGAAGAGGTTCTTCACATCCCTTGTAAGTTGTATTCCTAGGTATTTTATTCTCTTTATAGCAATTGTGAATGCGAGTTCACTCATGATTTGGCTCTCTGTTATTGGTGCATAGGAAGGCTTGTGATTTTTGCACACTGATTTTGTATCCTGAGACTTTGCTGAAGTTGCGTATCAGCCTAAGCAAATTTTGGGCTGAGACAATGGGGTTTTCTAAGTATACAATCATGTCATCTGCAAACAGAGACAATTTGACTCCCTCTCTTCCTATTCGAATATGCTTTCTTTCTTTCTTTTGCCTGATTGCCCTGGCCAGAACTTCCAATAAGTATGTTGAATAGGAGTGGTGAGACACTTGTCTTGTGCTGGTTTTCAAAAGAAATGCTTCCAGTTTTTGCCCATTCAGTGTGATATTGGCTGTGGGTTTGTCATAAATGGTTCTTATTATTTTGAGATACGTTCCATCAGTGCCTAGTTTATTGAGAGTTTTTAGCATGAAGGGCTGTTGAATTTTATCAAAGGCCTTTTCTGCATCTATTGAGATAATCATGTGGTTTTTGTCATTGGTTCTGTTTACCTGATAGATTATGTTTATTGATTTGCATATGTCCAACTAGCCTTGTATCACAGGGATGAAACCAACTTGATCGTGGTGAATAAGCTTTTTGATGTGCTGCTGGATTCGGTTTGCCAGTATTTTATTGAGGATTTTGCATCGATGTTCATCAAGGATATTGGCCTGAAATTTTCTTTTTTTGTTGTGTCTCTGCCAGGTTTTGGTATCAGGATGATGCTGGCCTCATAAAATGAGTTAGGGAGGATTCCTTCTTTCTCTATTGTTTGGAATAGTTTCAGAAGGAATGGTACCAGCTTCTCTTTGTACCTCTGGTAGAATTCAGCTGTGAATCCGTCTGTTCCTGGGCTTTTCTTGGTTGGTATGCTATTAATTGCTGCCTCAATTTCAGGACTTGTTATCGGTCTAATCAGGGATTCGACTCTTTCTTGGTTTAGTCTTGGGAGGGTATATGTGTCTATGAATTATCCATTTCTTCTAGATTTTCTAGTTTATTTGCGTAGAGGTGTTTATAGTATTTTCTGATGGTAGTTTGTATTTCTGTGGGATCAGTGGTGATACCCACTTTATCTTTTTTTATTGCATCTATTTAATTCTTCTCTCTTTTCTTCTTTATTAGTCTGGCTAGAGGTCTATTTTGTTTATCTTTTCAAAAAAAACAGCTTCTGGATTCATTGAATTTTTGAAGGGTTTTTCGTGTCTCTATCTCCTTCAGTTGTGCTCTGATCTTAATTATTTCTTGTCTTCTGCTAGCTTTTGAATTTGGTAAACCCTTTGGCGGTACATCTGCTTCCTGTAATTCACCCTTCATCCTACAGCCACAGTGTGATTTCCTTTTTTTTTTTTTTTTTTAAGATGGAGTCTCACTCTATCGCCCAGGCTGGAGTGCAGTGGTGTGATCTCGGCTCACTGCAAGCTCCGCCTCCCGGGTTCACGCCATTCTCCTGCCTCAGCCTCCCGAGTAGCTGGGACTACAGGCGCCCGCCACGACACCTAGCTAATTTTTTGTTGTTGTATTTTTAGTAGAGACAGGTTTCACTGTGTTAGCCAGGATGGTCTGGATCTCCTGACCTCGTGATCCGCCCGCCCCGGCCTCCCAAAGTGCTGGGATTACAGGCGTGAGCCACCGCGCCTGGCCCACAGTGCGATTTCTAAAACAAACATCCAAAGTTATTTTCCTTCTTAAAAGTTTTTTTTTTTTTTTCTCCCAGAGCTATAGGATAAAGTTTGAACTCTGCATGGTACCCTGCAAGACCCATCATGACGGGCTCTCACTTCCTCTCCAGCCTAATCTCTAGACTTTTTCACTCCTGGGGAGAGGTGGCCTTACTAATTAATTAATTTAGACCCCAGGTTTTGAAGCCAGACTGCCTGAGCTTGAATCTTGGCTCTGTCACTTACTGACTTACCTGAGAAAGTCATTTGACCTCTCTATGCTTCTGATTTCTCACTGGTAACATGGATATAATAATATTCTCTGAAAATTAAGTAAGATAGTATATGTAAAGTATGTGGAAGAGTACCCAGCACATAGTAAGTGCTCAATAATAGTTAACTGCCATGAACTTTACAATCATCCACTTTCTCTAAACCCGATGTTTTGTCCCCATCTCTGTTCATCTTCCTTGAATTCCCTTCCTTGTTTTGTTTGCCAGACAAATCCTTCTGCCCGTTCAAAAGTCATTTCTACTGGGCCCTTAAAACTTGAAAAACAAATTATTAACCCTGTGTTCTCCATTCAATAAAAGGAGACCTTGAAAATTTATAGAAAAAAAATTTCAGATTGCAGAACTATCCAACATGATAAAGGAATTCTTCATTATTTGTTTATTCATTTATTTATTTAACAAGAATTTTTGAATACCTTATTATAGGCACTATTCTAAGGGCAAAGAATAGAAAGATTATCAACATAAGCATTCAAATATCAAAATCCAAACCAGTGTTGTCTAGTAGAACTTTCTGTGATATACAAATGATCTGTGTATTAGTCTCTTCTCACGCTGCTAATAAAGAAATACCTGAGACTGGGTAATTTATAAAGGAAAGAGGTTGAATTGACTCACAGTTCCACATGGGTGGGGAAACCTCACAATCATGGCTGAAGGCGAATGAGGAGCAAAGCCATGTCTTACATTGTGGCAGGCAAGAAAGCTCGTGCAGGGGAACTCACATTCATAAAACCCTCAGATCTCGTGAGACGTATTTACTATCACAAGAACAGCATAGCAGAAACCACTCCTAAGATTCAATGATCTCCACCTGGCCCCACCCTTGATCCATGGGGATTATTATGATTCAAGGTGAGATTTGGGTGGGGACACAGAGCCGAACCATATCACTCTGACCCAATACGGTAACCACTAGCCAGCTGTGGCTATCAAACATTAGAGATATGAGTCATGCAACTGAGGAAATGAATGTTCAATTGTATTTAATTCTAATTAATTTAAATCTAAATAGCCACATGTAGCTAGTAACTACCTTATTAGACAGGATAGTCTGGACCCGTATATGAAGAAATAGTTGTCAGGTGAACAGGACCATAGAAAAGATATGTATAAAATAACATGGGGCCACAGAGGAATGAGTGAACAATTGTTTTTAGGAGTTGAGGGAAAAGCTTAAAATATCTGGTCACAAAGAATGAGTAAATTACTTTATAGGGAAATGTAGTGTTAACTAAGCTTCCTCCAGCTTTGACAGGGTATGAAAAAGTGGTTGGCAACTCCTCTGAAAAATTAATGAAGCCCTTACAAGCTGGGATTTGGTGTCACCGAATGCTTTCTTTAAGAGATATATATTGTTTGGTTGTTTTTCAATCCTCAATGGTACCAAAGAGGCACAATTTGGAGGAAATGTAGAGGAATGAATGAAGGTGAGGGAATTATGCTCTGCATCATAATGTGAAATATTTCATTTTGAGATAAGTAGCCTCAGAATTTATAATGCAACTGGGAATATTTTTCCATTTTGTAGGTTTATACTTTACTATCTCTGAGAATTTATATTGTCCTCAGAGGGTATGTGGTAGTGTGTGTGTGTTGGGTGTGTGTGTGTGTGTGTGTGTGTATGTATGTGTTTGACAGAGAGAGGGCAACAGCAACAAAGAAAGAGAGAAAAAAAACAGTTAATCACTGGCAAAGAATACAAAAGGCATATCTGCAGCTCATTTAATACAGAGATTTGAAGGGGAAGAAGTCTGAAAGCCCACCTAGATTGTCTCCCAGAGCTGGATTCCTTTCAAAGGCATCTAAGGTTGCCCCGCCCAGACCACCTAAGGCACATTTCCAAACTATCACTCAAACTTAAAAAAAATGTACTATTGGGTAAAAGAGATGGATGTTGAGGCCAGACTTGCCCTTACAGAGAGAATTTCCAAAAGACGAGCAGAGATTCACCCTGAGGAAATTAGAAGAGAAGGTAAGCCTCAGAACACAGGAACAAGGCTAGGAAATGTTACAGGGAATGATGGTGGCTTACAAAGTGGCTATCTGACAATGGTTTAACCTCTTGGGTATATTTCTATTGAGCCATGGGAAAGATAATACTTTGATGAAAGTTTTAAATGTCTTCCTCTAGTACAACTTAGCACAGCAAACTCTTGAAAGGAAGTGAAGAAGAATATGAAGAAAAACAGTGATCCCTGCTATACTGTTTGTTATCTCTACTACCTCCTCCACCAAACACTCCACAGTGGCCCTTGAGACGTGGACAAAGTTGTCCTGAAGGAGTTGTGGGTCATTTGTTGCTGGGTTCAACTCTTAGCAAATAAATTCATGTCCATGTGGCAGAGTGAAGAGTAGTGAGTAGCAAGACAAAACTCAGAAGAGGAGTGGTCAAATTAATAGAAGGGGAGGAGACCAAATTAATAGAAGGCTGTTCCTTTCTCCAACGCACACATGCACACACACATACACTCATACTCAAACTACATAAATACACTAAGGGATGAAAACTGCTAATATTTTCATAACAAAGAGAAATACATTCCAATGAGTTTATATGCAATTTACTATCTAATATATGAGAATTCTCCATAAATCCATATACAGTAATACCTAATTGAGTCTACTTGAAGAAAAATACCAATCTGAATTTGTAAAAAATCTGAATCATGGGTGATTTTTAAAGATATGCAATTGCATTACTTTTTAATAAGCTATACACACCTAGTGACCTCTGCCAAGTAGAGGCCCACAAGATCTGCATTAATGGTTAGCTAGTTAGCAACACTGGCAAACAAAACCATTGGCAAGCAGTCTGCTAAAGCACTTGAAAGTTTTTGTGCACTTGCTTCCTTCATTTCGTTTGACTATTCATTTGGTCATCTTTGTTCTTCATGAATGGTATACATGTAAACTCCAAACCAACCTTTGTTCAAATTACATAAATTATACTAATGGAGTCTAAATTAATGAAATTTTACTTTATTCATCTGAAAACACCACCAGCTTAGTAGCCAACAATGTCATAAGCTGACAAGAAAAAGTGATTCTGCAAAACTTTTTTACTGAGCTGGTGGTAGACCATGTCCAATTTTCTGGACTCAGTGTTCTAAAGAATTCTGCTGCCTCTCTTATTTTCAAAATAGCTAGCTATAAATTTCAGTAAATGCCAGCCTCCCAGTAAGTAGCAGGAGAAAGGAGAAGAGTGCATGGGTACTACTGATTGTCCAAAAAGTCTGTAGCGCATGCCACGGGAGATCAAATAAGACCTACCAATCATATATTATTTAAAGTATTAAGTAAGCATAATTTGATTTAGGAAAACCACACACAACATAAGGAATATTATCAAAGCGAGTCCATGAACATGGTGCAAGGCAGGTCCAACTTGAGCCTAAGAAGGAGATAGCGGCTAGAGGCAGGGTCTAGTGGTGCCGTGCTGGCCTTGCACCCCAGGCAAGGCAAATCCTTTGCTGTTGCTTTCCAATACGACCCAACTCTAGCCTCCTGGATTTGAATCCAGGAGGCAGAGGTTGCAGTGAGCCGAGATCACACTACTGCACTCCAACCTGGGCAACAGAGTGAGACTCCATCTCAGAAAAGAAAGAAAGATAAAAAAGGAAGTCCATGGATGAGACTTAACAGTTTTCTGTCTAATACCTACTCTCCTTATAGGTGAGACTGCCAGCCACCTAGCCAATACTCATTCTCTCCTTTCTTACTAAAAGAACACTGTTATTATTTGGAGCAACCATAGACATGACTAAGAAATTATACTTTCTAGCCTTCTTTGCAGCTACAGGTGGCCATGTGACAGTTGGAGCCAAGGAGAAATAAGTGGAAGTCACTGGATAGAGTTTCCAAGAAAGTTCTTTGAAAGAATATTTGCTATTTGAGCAATATGATAGATGAAGCCAGGTCCCTGTGTCATCGTAGAACCATCCTGCCAACCCTACACTACCCACTTTCAATTCCTCACTACGTGAGAAAACAAAATCACATAATTAGTTTAAGCTACTCTCACCTGGATGTGCCGCTACAAGCAGCTGAACTAAAAAGCGTAATTAATAAGGAATCAGCATGAAATGACTGGGAAAGATTTTCAAAAAAGAATATAATAAAGCTCAGTCATCAGCATCACCATTCCAGTTTAAAGTGCATCTGATAAAGAATCCTTCATTAACTCTCATTCAACCGCCTATCATTTACAAGGATCGGCAAGAGAAAATGTGGGCTGTTATTGTATTATAAAAATGTGCAAGGAATTTCAACTGTAAAACTATTAAAGTAGGAATGAAAAATAACTGGTGGCCCATACATGCTCTGATACCAGAAGCATAGGTAACAGATGACTAAAAGAAGGCAGAGAAATAATACATCCTTCTGCCTCTTTTTGACCAGTGCTCCTTTGTTTCCAATTAAACAATGTAGTGGATGATAGAAATCCAATTAAAATAAGCATAGAAGTTCAGGCAGAGCTTAACCTAGGGGTTCGAACAGTATTACTAAGATAGCTCCTCTTCATATTTTGACTGTCTTTTCTTGGGTTGATTGAACTGAATGGATCTCAGGCTCCATGTGGTAGCCCTTTATGTCTTATTGGCTCTGCCTGGGACACATCCCATCTTTGAATGAATCACTGTGACCAGGGGAAGGGACATGCAATGCTCTGTTCAGCCATGCCAGAGCCACCTGCCTTCTTTCTGGAGCCAAGAGAGGAGCCTCTTTGAAACCACAGGAACTGAGTGGAACAGCGTCACTCATTGCCAGATTTCTACTATCAGGGAGAGTAAAATGTAAAAAAGTATGCCTTGGTCACCTTCTTAGAGATCTAATTTTCTAAGAAGGCATCACTTTGGGAAAATGTACTCTAATAAAATTGTTGCTTCCCTGTTCCCACCCCATATCAGCCCTGGAGAACAGAGAAGGGGTAGTTCTCTGGAAAAAAAAAATGAATTTATTACCAGAAAAAGTGAGAATACATATGGGATGGCCAAAATGATGTCCATTATAATTACTGTTCGTCCTCAGGTCAGAAATTCCAAGTTTACACTAATGGGAAACTGAGCATGTCCCTCTCCCATAATGGTAATTCATTCTGAGACATCACTCCCCAGACTGCTCAAGTAGTGCTACATCACTTTCTGCATATACCAGGTGACTGCAACTTCACTTCACAGAAGCAACTAAATAGGAAGGCGGGGAAAAGGAGCATAAGCCAGTATTTCACCCTGACATATACAGTCCTTTGTGTAAAACCTTGAAGGGAAGTAAAGAAAGAGGGTCCTGAATGAAGAAGATGCTGTGGATTATAATTTTTCATGCACCACAATGAGTCATAGAGTCAGAGGCAGTAGAAGTACAATAAGATCCTACCTCCACAAGGCAGTGCCACACCACATGAATGCCCACCAGACTGTAGAATTGAACTGGGAGTACTTCATGCCAAAAACAAGAGGATGGTGACATATTTATCAGGTATACAGAAACAAAAAATTAAGCCAGGGACACATACCAATTATAGGCAAAGACTTAAGTAGCACAAAGACAGAAATTTGTGCTGACAAAACAAACAAAGCACCATAAATTTGTATAAGCCAACTAATAAAGCAAAAACTATGAAGAATAAGAAGAAAAACTACTTAGATTATTTTAGGCGGACAAAAACAAAAATAAAATTACTACATATCAAAACTGATCAGTAATGTAGTATTCATACAATAGAGCATTATTTTAGTCAATTACTCCATGAAGGACGGATTTTAAACTTTCTCAGGAAAGATTTTAAAATCAATTCTCTCTCTCTCTTTTTATTATCCCAATCAGGTCCTTTGCCCTACTGTGTTCTTTATTTTTTTCTTCACTGATCTCTAGGTTACATTCTACTTGACATCGATACAATTATTTACTTAGTATATTTTATTGATCTATTGTTTTGACTCAAATACATTTATTTTAAAGAAGAACTGATGGATAAGAAAATATAAACCAAGAGCAAAAGATAGAAAGGCCCATGCCCCGGCTCCAGGACCACCAGCTTCACTGGGATCCTGTCCCAGGGTCTTTGGATAGCCCCACCTGAAGTGCCCATGATGGGCTACATGTTTGGTAAATGGATCTATTTCGCTGACATGGTCTCCAAGAGTGCCAACTACTGCCATACATCTCAGGGAGGCCCAACAGGCTTAATCCTGTTGGGAGAAGTTGCCCTTGGAATGAACTGAAGCATGCTTCACATATCAGCAAGTTAACCAAGGGCAAGCACAGTGTCAAAGGCTTGGGCAAAACTACCCCTGACCCTTCAGCTAGTATTACTCTGGATGGTGCAGAAGTTCCTCTTGGGAGTGGGCTTTCATCTAGTGTGAATGACACCTGTCTACTATATAACGAGTACATTGTCTATGATATTGCTCAGGCAAATCTGAAGTATCTGCTGAAACTGAAATTCAGTTTTAAGACCTCCCTGTGGTCATTGGGAAAGGTGGCTCTGGTGTACATTCATCCGAAGCGCCTCTGCACCAACTCACCTGGCCGGCTCAGTTGCGGATGGGTAGTACCTATACTACCTACAAAGGATTTTATAGAAATGCTTTAAAAGATTTTCTCCAACTTTTCAAGTCCCTTGTTTCGTGTTGTGTTTGTGAGGAGGGGTTGCTTTGGGGGTTGTTTTTGTTTTTTCTTGCCTGGTAGAAAAAACTGATGTAGAGAAAAGGCTGGAGAGAGATTCCGTTTGCATAGACTAGTCCTGTGGGAAAAGAAAACCAAGCTCCATTAGAACGTCTGCCTTACTGGTTTCCCCAGGGAAGGAAAAATACGTTTCCACCGTTTTTTCTAAGGGTTCCTCTTTAGTTTTGATTTTGGAAAGATGTTAACCATTTATTTTTAGTTAAAAATAAAAACAAATTTCATACCAAAAAAAAAAAAAGGCCCATGTCCGAGTGAGAGGGCAGGGATGAGAAATGGCAAAGGAGGCAGGTGTGAGGTATGTGTTCATTTGATTAGGAGCACTGCTATAACAAAGTACCACAGACGGCTGTCTTCAGCAACAGACATGTTGTCCCACAGTTCTGGAAGCCAAAAATCCAAAACCATGGTGTTGGCAGGGTTCATTCTTTCCTTGGGCTATGAGAAGAGATCTGTTCCTGGCCTCTCTCCTTGGCTTGTGGAGGATGGTCTTTTCCCCGTGTTTCTTCACATCACCTTCTTTCTGTGTGTGTGTCACTCTCCATGTCAAATTTCCCCTTCTTATAAAGACATCAACCATATTGCATTAGGGCCCACCCTCATGACCTCATTCTAAACTGATCACATGACCTTATCGCCGAATAAGGTCATGTTCTGCGGTACTAGAGGTTAAGACTTCAACATCTCTTTTTGGGAGGCATGGGTCAGAAGTTGTAGGGAGACACAATCCAACCCCTAACAGAAAGAATAGGTCTTTTGGAGAATAGACAAGAATAGAATTGGCATTGCCTGCTGCCCACTAGGTGAGGTCTCTATCTCTTTAATGAGCACCTTATAATCACCACACTCAAGGAAACTCTTTCCTATCTCTTTAATGAACCCCTTATAATCACCATACTCAAGGAAACTCTTTCCTGCCTGTTTTTTGAATTATCACCCCTCTACTCACATCACCCACCTCTCCCCTAACATAACTCAACCAGACCTACATTTTTCTATCTTCTATTGAATTTCTTGTCACTTAGCACACAAAACATTCATTTCTTCCTAACAAAACCAAAGTAAAGTCACCACCCATAGGTGCAAGAATGGTATAAACCCCTTCACATCCAGCCCATGAATAGCCCCAATCTGTATAAATGAAGCCAGTAAGTCCCTCTCAGACTCTAAGACCAATCTTTGTCCTACACAAGGAATATCAGTCTAGCCTCAAGCATTACTTCTGGTGCCACCCTGATAGAAAACTTCATTTTGTCAGCAATCAATGTCCTGCCTTGAGACCCAGGTTCCCTAAGACTGAACCCCTACCTTGTATTCTTTTTATTCTTTAAGTAAGTTCCTAATTTATGGTCCGGCACCTTATCACTAAATTCCTGTTTCTCCCTTTAAGAGAAGGAGTTATAGCCGGGCACACTGGCTTACGCCTGTGATCCCAGCACTTTGGGAGGCCGATGGGGGTGGACCACCTGAGGTCAGAGTATGAGACGAGCCTGGCTAACATTGTGAAACCCTAACTCTACTAAAATTACAAAAATTAGCTGGACGAGGTGGCAGGTACCTGTAATCCCAGCTACTCGGGAGGCTGAATCAGGGGAATCACTTGAACCTGGGAGGCGGAGGTTGCAGTGAGCCGAGATGGCCCACTGCACTCCAGCCAAGGTGACAGTGCAAGATTCCATCTAAAAAAAAAAAAAAAAAAAAAAAAAATTGTAACTCCTTCTCTTTCTTGTTTTTGTTTTTGTTTTTGAGATGGATTCTCGCTCTGTCACCCAGGATGGAGTGCAGTGGCGAGTTAAAATTTTTTAATTCTCTGCCTGCTATCTCAATCTAGACAAGAAATTATATTCCAGCCCTTGGACTTCATTCTCCTTAGAACTGGCTCATTGATGTAGTTGCCAAAGCTTTATACTATTAAACACCCATCCCCTTGAAATTCCACCAATTGTTGGTCCTGTCCCCACTTGGATATTGTGGCACCTCCATGTAGAAGGTATACAACAAATGTTTGTTGTTTTCTGAACAGACAGTAATGGATGTTGGGTCTTGAATATTTGTTAATGTCACTTCTTTCCCACCAGACCAAGAACAAATAACCCAGAGGAAATCTTCCTTCAGACTCACATCATTGACTATCTGTCTCTGGAAAGTCTTTCTTTGCTCCCATGTACAAATCCCTGACCTTTATTGGAATGACAAGTCTCTCCAAACTCAAATTCAGGACTGGGATTCATATCACATCTTGTCAGTCCTGGTTAGACCCTGGTCCCTCATGTTCATTATGGTTCCATTTTATGAAGCAATGGAAATTGCTAAGTTCTAAAATAAAGAAATGATCAAACATCTTCCAAGTAACCTTAATAATTCTTCTTCAAGCAGATCATATTCTAAGATCACAGAATCTCTCCAGTAAAGTACAAGAAGAGTGTGCAGTAAACGGTTAATTCAGGCCTGATTGATCAAGTCCTACACATTCTAAATAGAGGCCCTTCCTTGACCACCTCCTAGGAGACAACCTCTGAACCCCTGAAATATCCTGCCTAATAAGAGTGTTTTTATATTTCTGAGACCTTGGGCCAGGCTGTATCAGTTTGACCAAATGGTTTTTAACAATGTGCCTTGTGGTGAATGCCTGTTTTCCTACACCTGAGGCCTTGGGCCATGCTGGATTTGTTTCATCTCTTGGGGGCTGGACACTAAGTAGTTAATGTCAGGCCTGCAGGTGCTGCATAACTGTGAGCTCACCTGAAGCACTGTGAAGCTAAAAATGCTGGACACCAAGGCTCAGGTAAGCTCCCCTGGTTGATATCGCTTCCCATGTGTCGTCACACATTGTTGCTGGGAGAACTAAGTGCATCCCTGTGACTCCGCTGGGAGAGGACACCTGGAATCTTGTGCCTGATTTCTCCTTTATCTCCTGATTTTATAGGAAGTGCACATGGAAGTGATGTCAACCAGGGGAGCTTACCTGAGCCTTGGTGTCCAGCATTTCTTGGGTGTTTGTTTGTTGTTTGTTTGTTTGTTTGTTTTTTGAGACAGGGTCTCTCTCTGTTGCCCAGGCTGGAGTGCAGTGGCACCATCTCGACTCAGTGCAACCTCTGCCTCCTGGGTTCAAGCAATTCTCCTGTCTGCCTCCCAAATAGCTGGGACTACAGGCACGAGCCACTAAACCTGGCGATTTTTTTTTTTTTTTTCAGTAGAGACAGGGTTTTACCATGTTGGCCAGGCTGGTCTCGAACTCCTAACCTCAGGTGATCCACCTAACTCACCGCCCCCACCAAAGTGCTGAGAGTACAGGCATGAGCACCACACCCAGCCAGTGTCCACCATTTCTATCTTTATAATGTTTAAGGTCAGCTCATAGTTATGTAGCACCTATATGACTGATACTAACTACTGAGAGTCTGGCCCCTAAGAGGTTAAACTGATCCAGCATAGCCCAAAACCTCAGGCACAAGAAAACAGGCATTCAACTCAAGCCACATTGTTAACATAAACCATCTGGTCAACCTGGTAAAAGATGAATATCTTTACCTTTGCTGGGATTAATCTGTATCTTTTCACTGTCATAAATAATAACTGTAAGTGTAACAGTTCTTCTGTGTTCCAAAAGTCCTTCTAGAAAATCATCAAGTCTGAATGTTGTCCCTGGGAACCTCTGGCTCAAAGCTACTTTGAGTGAATGTCAAAATGCGTGAAGAATCCAATTATTTTAGTATTTTTGTACCATAGATTTTTGGTACTTAGAATACTTAGACTTCTGTATAGATCTAAACTTATTGCCTCGGTTTTCACCTTTATATCAAATCTTCAAAACAAATCAACTGTCTCTAGACAAATTTTAAATGCCTAAATGCATTGACCAAAACTTCAACCTCTATAGATTTAGCAAAAGAAAGCGCTCACACATATTCACATGGATATGTGTAGAAGGATATTCATTTTTGTATTACTTGTAAAATACCAGAGGCAACTTATATGTCCTTCAACATAGATATGTTACAATACATAGTGGAATATCCTTACTATGGAACATTGTGTAACTGAGAACATATAAGCAGTACAATCAGGAGACATTATGGGGGGATAAAAGGCAAGTATGCAGAACACAGCTCATTTTTATAAAAACAAAATAAAATCCTAATTCTTTCAGTTGCATACACATAGAAAAAGAGCCTGGAACCTCACCAATCTGATGCCAGTAGGTACCAGGGAGCAAAGAAATAAAATTGGAATAAGAAGACATTTCTTCAGTGATATTTAAATATTTTTTTAACCAACATGTCTTACTTTTATAATTTTCACAGATTTTAAAATAGCAAACATCTCAATTTTTAACCACTTTGCTTTTATATACAATGCCAAGGCCACTTGGTACTAGTCAGCAAAATCCAGTGATGTTAGAATAAGTATTGCACGTAGCTCCACCTCTCCCTCTGGGGAAATCTCACCTGAGCTGTGCTCCTGGATTAGCAGATGTGGTCTGGCTCACCCTCTGTGAGAATGGGTGGCTGGAGAGGAGCTGGCAGACATCCTGCAAGAGAATGAGGCTCCTCGATTAATGCTTATTTGACCTTACTGTAACTTGTCATAAAGATCTTTAAAAATTAAGGATACATGCCTTAGTTTCCCTTGGTCATTGATATGGTTTGGATCAGTGTCCCCACCCAAATCTCATGTCAAATTATAATCCCCAATTTGAAGGTGGGGCCTGGTGGTAGGTGATTAGATCACAGGAATGGTTTCTTGTGAATGGTTTGGCACCATCCCTTTGGTGCTGTTCTCATGTTAGTGAGTTCTCAGGAAATCTGGTGGTTTAAAAATGTGTGGTACCTCCTCCCTCTCTCTTTCGCTTGATCCTAGCTCCTGCCATGTAAGATGACTGCTCCCCCATTGCCTTCTGCCATGATAGGAAGCTTCCTGAGGCTCCCCAAAAGCAGAAGCCGCTATGCTTCCTGAACAGCCTGCAGAACTATGAGCCAATTAAATCACTTTTTAAAATAAATGACTCAGTTTCAGGTATTTCTTGCAATAATGTGAGAATGACCTAATACAGTCATGGAACATCATAAGTAGGAATTCCTCCCATTAATCCTTTCTTTATACTCTGCAGGGCTGCAGGAGTCCCCACTATTGAAGAGCAGCCTGAGTACTGAGTGTGTGTTGTGAACATTATGGGGTAATAAACAGTACCTTTCCTATGTTCCTGCTCAGCCACTGGGTGATGTGACCTTGTGCGAGTCCACCCCACTCTAAATCTGTTCTCTTTACCTGGAACAGAAGGATTATGTACAGATCATCTGTAATATCTTTCACAGAACTACAATTCTAAGGTATTATCCCAGAAAGTTAGCTACATTTTCCTTTGTCTGGACACAGCTTCTTCCCCTCTGTATAGCTATGACTTCCAACCAAATACCCTTGTCGTTCCCACCAAAAGAAGGAAAGGGTAGGTTCCTTTGAAAAGAAACAGAATGATTCTGTTGGGAAAGGATCATAACCCATCACGCAAGTCCTCATCTAACATGAAAATATAGAAATATGTTAAATACTGTTACATCTTTAAAATAAAACTGCCCACTTCATTTTAGTTGTATTACAGAATTCTAATTCTGACACTGCAATTTATGTCTTTTGATGTCTATCAAGAAGACATATTAAAACTCTGGTTAATGAAAAGCAAATGTTTTATACTTATATGACCTCTTTAATCTTTTGCATGAAAAAGGAGAGAACATTAATCTCTGACAAAAGAAGAAGTCTCCGTGTGGAGAGAAGAAGGAATAGGTCCCAATGTTAACAGAAATGTTAATTTAAAGAGCTAGTGATCATATTCAATTTCTAGGACCAACTTCTAGATATTCCTAGCCTTTATTTTTGTCTCAATTTGAAGTCCCATCAAAAGAAGAAAAACATTCATTTATGGTCTTCATTTTCAGAACAAATTGAGTCTCATCATAAAATGTTCACATTTTTGTACTGCAATTAATCCACTCACAAGACGGCCAAAGGCAAAAGATTAATGGATCACAAATGAGGGCTGCTTTGCATGGCAGAATGATCACCCCCTCCACCCTGGCATAACACAACATAACCTAGCACCCAGCTCTTCTACAACAAATTGTAACACCCATACTGGACCACTAACTCTGTTTTCAAAAAAGCTTAATATTGTGAATTCTTGCATTCTAAAATTCAATATGCATACTATTTCAATGTATAAATTGTACTCAATTTATAAATGTATACATACTGTTTCAATTACAAATCCCTGAAGTTAAGGGTCATGAGAAAATGTTGGCAAAATCTGCTCTGTAGCACTGAATAGCAGTTAATACCAACAATGCTTCTGGTGTTTTCGAAACAGCTTTTGTGTTTCAACTTGTTTACCAAAGGAGTTAATTTTATGTTGAACACCAATAGCATTTGGGGAAAAAATAACCTTGAAAAGTATTTATATAGCAACTATTAACAAATATAGCAGTATCACCAGGTGATGTTTTATAAAGCTATAATTAGGTGGTGAACACATTTATGCAACAGCTGTGATGTAACAGACCCTGTTAAAATCTGAAGTAGGAACAAAATATATAGATGACAGTCTTTTTCTTGAAGAAATGTTCCATCTACATGGAGCCCAGAGCATGAGATATAACACTGTAATTTGGTAAGAAAAGGTACGAACTAGTCTGAAATCAAATTGAGAATGTAAATAGAATGTAAATGCTGAGATTCTATCCAAAGAGGTGTGAACCAACTCAGAAAGTGTTAAGCACATATTATAGTAGCGTGATTAGGAGGGAGATGAGACTGACAAAAACATTGTACAGCACAGGGAAAATAGCAAAGATCTCAAGCTTAAAGAAAACTTAAACAATAGGAATTTCAGATAGAGATAGGAATAAGCAACTTTTTGGTAAAATCTTTCTAATTCTTATTTAATCATTGCCTGTGGCAATGAACGAGAAAGATGTTGTCAGTTTAAAGTACACAGACTGGACACTTAGAGCAAAGATAAGGGTAATGACATTAAGCATTCATATTTTCAGGAGATTCCAGAAAAACCTGAAGTGATTGGGATATCGTGGGCTCATATTCATACCTGGGTTCCACTTTAGAAATTCTAACCATTGTGGAATAGAAACATCAATTCTACAGATCTTCTGTGATGAATCCCGCAGCAGCCACTTCTCACCTGGTTGGTTTTTCCAAATACTTGTAAATGTAAATAGTTATGCCTGAACCTGAGTCACACAGAAAAGGAAAAGGCTAAAAGTTACTTACATAAATCAATCCTTGATCTCAGCTTCTTTTATTTAACTTTGTTGCTTTCACTTAAACGTGCATTTAAAGGCTTTTGGCAGCAGCCATAAGGGAGAAGCTGGTATTAAATGAATCATTCCACTTAAAAATAAATTATAAGGCTGGGCACGGTGGCTCACGCCTGTAATCCCCGCACTTTGGGAGGTTGAGGCGGGTGGATCACAAGGTCAGGAGTTCAAGACCAGGCTGGCCAAGATGGTGAAACCCCATCTCTATTAAAAATTCAAAAATCAGCTGGGCATGGTGGTGTGCACCTGTAATCCCAGCTATTCAGGAGGCTGAGGCAGAGAATTGCTTGAACCCAGGAGATGGAGGTTGCAGAGACCAGATATTGCATCATTGCACTCCAGCCTGGATGACAGAGTGAGACTCCGTCTCAAAAATAAATAAATAAATAAATAAATAATAAAACCTGGACAAAATATTTTAAATAACTATTTGTAAGCTTTGGAGGGGAATGAATGAAGGCAGGATTTCAGGAGCCTCGATGTACAAGGGAAGGAAGGTAGAGCTGTGTGAGTTACCAAAAACATACAACCTACCACAACTGAATCTTAAGAAAATTGAACAGATCTGTAACAAGTAGACAGATTGAATCAGTAACAAAAGAAAACCTCTCAATAAAGAAAAGCCCAGGATCTGATTATTTCATTAGTAAATTCCACCAAACATTTTAAGAAGAATTAATACCAATTCTTCTCAAACTCTCCCAAAATATTGAAAATAAGGGAACATTTCAAACTCATTCTACAAGACCAACATTACCCTGACACCAAACCAGACAATACAAGAACAAAAAATTATAGGCCAATATCCCCAATGAACACAGATGTAAAAGTCCTAAATGAAACACTAGCAAGCTAAATTGAATAGGACATTAAAAGAATCATATATGAAATCAAGTAAAATTTATTCCTGGGATATAAGGATGGTATAATATACACAAATCAGTAAATGTGACACATCACATTAAGAGAATAAAGGACAAAAAACATATGACCATCTCAATAAATGCAGAAATAGTGCTTGATGAAATTTCATGATAAAAATTCTCAACAAATTAGATATCAAAAGAATAAATGTACCTCAACTTAATAAAGTCCATATATGACAAGCCCACAGCTAACATCATACTCAATAGTGAAAAGCTAAAAAGCTTTTTCTGTAAGATCAAGAACAAGACAAGGATGCCTATTCGCATGACTTCTATTCACCATAGTACTGGAGGTTTTAGGCAGAGTAATTGGGTAAAAACATAAGCGAAAGACGTCCAAGTAGGAAAAGAAGAAGTCAAATTGCCTCTATTTTCAGATGACATGAACTTATATAGAGAAAACCCTAAAGATTTCACCCAAAAAATTGTTAAATCTGACTTCAAATTATACTACAAGGCTACAGTAACCAAAACAGCATAGTACTTACTGGTACCAAAACAGAGATATAGACCAATGGAACAGAACAGAGGCCTCAGAAATAATACCACACATCTACAACCATCTGATCTTTGACAAACCTGACAAAAACAAGAAATGGGAAAAGGATTCCCTATTTAATAAATGGTGCTGGGAAAACTGGCTAGCCATATGTAGAAAGCCAAAACTGGATCCCTTCCTTACACCATATACAAAAATTAATTCAAGATGGATTAAAGACTTAAATGTTAGAACTAAAACCATAAAAATCCTAGAAGAAAATCTAGGCAATACCATTCAGGACATAGGCATGAGCAAGGACTTCATGACTAAAACACCAGAAGCAATAGCAACAAAAGCCAAAATAGACAAATGGGATCTCATTAAACTAAAGAGCTTCTGCACAGCAAAAGAAACTACCATCAAAGTGAACAGACAACCTACAGAATGGGAGAAAATTTTTACAATCTACCCATCTGACAAAGGGCTAACATCCAGAATCTATAAAGAACTTAAACAAATTTACTAGAAAAAAATCAAACAACCCCATCGAAAAGTGGGCAAAGGATATGAACAGACACTTTTCAAAAGAAGACATTCATGCAGCCAACAGACACATGAAAAAATGTTCATCATCACTGGCCACCAGAGAAATGCAAATCAAAACCACAATGAGATACCATCTCACACCAGTTAGAATGGCGATCACTAAAAAGTCAGGAAACAACAGGTGCTGGAGAAGATGTGGAGAAACAGGAACACTTTTACACCGTTGGTGGGACTGTAAACTAGTTCAACCATTGTGGAAGACAGTGTGGCAATTCCTCAAGGATCTAGAACTAGAAATACCATTTGAACCAGCCATCCCATTATTGGGTATATACCCAAAGGATTATAAATCATGCTGCTATAAAGACACACGCACACGTATGTTTATTGCAGCATTATTCACAATAGCGAAGACTTGGAACCAACCCAAATGCCCATCAATGACAGACTGGATTAAGAAAATGTGGCACATATAATACTGTATACATATAATACATAGAATACTCTGCAGCCTTAAGAAAGGATGAGTTCGTGTCCTTTGTAGGGACATGGATGAAGCTGGAAACCATCATTCTGAGCAAACTATTGCAAGGACAGAAGACCAAACACCGCATGTTTTCACTCATAGGTGGGAATTGAGCAATGAGAACACTTGGACACAGGAAGGGGAACATCACGCACCAGGGCCTGTCGTGGGTTGGGGGGAGTGGGGAGGGATAGCGTTAGGAGATATACCTAAAGTAAATGATGAGTTAATGGGTGCAGCACACGAACATGGCACATGTATATGTATGTAACAAACCTGCACGTTTTGCACATGTACCCTAGAA
>NW_012119265.1:11585086-11588507 GCF_000951035.1 Colobus angolensis palliatus
AAAAAAAAAAAAAAAAAAAAAAGACACATAGATTAAAAGTAAAAAAAAAAAACTTCAAATAAATTTGAAACTTCAACTGAGAAAATAAAATAAATAAATAAATAAATTCAGTTAAGTTGCAGAATACAAAATCAACATATAAAAACCCAGCAGTATTTCTATATATTAACAATGAACTATGTATAAAAAATTAAGAAAATTCAATGTCCAATAACATCAAAAAGAATAAAATATTTAAGAATACATTTAAATAAGAAATTAAATAATCTATACACTGAAAATTGATGAAATTGAAGAAGACACAAATAAATGGAAAAATATTCCATGCTCATAGATTGAAATAATTAATATTGTTAAAATGTCAGTGCTACCCAAAGCAATCTACAGAGTCAATGTAATCCCTAACAAAATCTAATGTCAGTTTTCCAGAAATAGAAAAAGAACTCTAAAATTCACATGGAACCACAAAAGACTCCAAATAGCCAACAAAGCTGACGGCATCACATTGCCTAATTTCAAAATATTCTGAAAAGCTATAATAATCAAAACATTTAGACCAATGAAACAGAATACAGAGTCCGGAAATAAAGCCACATATTTACAGTCAATTATTCTTTAACAAAGCTGCCAAAAACGTATAATGAGTAAAGGACAGTCTCTTTAACACATAGGGCTGGGAGCAGCGGATATCTACATGCCAAAAGAATGAAACTGGGCCCTTATCTCATATAATATACAAAAATTAACTCAAAATGGATTAAAGATTTAAATGTAATACCAGAAACTTAAAACTACTAGAAGTAAGCATAGGAAAAAATGCTTCTTGTCATTAGGCGAGGCAATAATTTTTTGGATATGACCACAAAAGCACAAGCAACATGAAAAAATAGACCAATGTGATTGCATCAAGGTAAAAATCTCACACATAAAAAAGGAAACAACCAACAGAGTGAAAAGACAACCTACACGGTAGAAGAAAATACTTTCAAACCACACTCTGGTTTGTAAATATTTAAACAGTTAATATCCAAAATATGTAAAGAACTCAAATGAATAGCAAGAAAACAAATAACCCAATTTTAAAAATGGGCAGGGGACCTTAATAGATATTTCAAAAAGAAGCTATAGAAATGGCAAATAGATATATGAAAAAAATGATTAACATTACTAATCATCAGAGAAATGCAATTAAAACAACAATGAGATATCACCTCATGCCTGTTAAAATGGCTATAATCAAAAATACAAAAGAGTTAACAAGCATTGGCAAGGAGATGAATGAAAAGGAATTTGTTCACACTGTTCTTGGGAATGTAAATTGGAAAACAGTATGGAAGCTCCTCAAAAAATTAAAAGTGAAGGACTGTATGATCCATTAGTTCCAAGTCTGGGTATATATCCAACGGAAATGAACACAGTATGTTGAAGAAATATCTACACTCCCATGTTCATTGCAGCATTATTTACAATAGCCAAGATGTGGAATCAACTTGTGTCCATCAACAGATGAACAGATAAAGAATATGTGATACACACACACACACACACACACACAGAGAGAGAGAGAGAGAGAGAGGAATATTATGCAGCCTTAAGAAAGAGGGAAATCTTGTCATTTGTGAAAACATGGATGAAACTGGAGGACATGATGCTAAGTGGAATAAGCCAGGTACAAAAAGACAAATAATGCATGATCTCACTTATATGTGAAATCTAAAAAATCAAACTCACAGAAGCAGAGAGTAGAATGATAATTACCAGGAGCTGGGAAGAGCAGTTGGGAAATGTGAAGATGTTGGTCAAGGGTACAAAGTTTTGTTTAGACAGGATGACTAAGTTCTGGAAATTTATTGTACAACATTGTGATTATAGTTAATAGTTACATATTGTACACTTGAAAATTGCCGAGAGTGTAGATGTACTTCACCAAAAAAAAAGATAACTATGCAAATTGATGGATATATTAATTAGCTTGATTGTGTATTCAATTCACAATCCAATGTATACATATATCAAAACATCACATTGAGCACTAAATACATACGACTTTATGTGTCAATTATGCCTCAATAAGAAAAAAAAGAAATTAAAAATTGCATTCAGCTATAATACTTCTAGTAGAAATATTGACACTGTTACCTTGAAAATAGAGCAAATAAGAAATGTCAGTAGGAAGTAATATTCTCAGCATGAGAAAAACATACAAATATAAAATCAAAATTAGTTGTCTTTTAGATTTTAAAACCCTGTCATCTTTAATGTAAATGAGATATCAGCATGAAATCATTATTTATTTTGTTCTTTCTAAAATATAGATATTCCCTAGTTCCAGTCACTAAAAAGTTCTAAAACATCAAATCCAATAAAATTATAGTGTAAGCAACAGGTATAATTATAGATGTTCTAAGAGTTACATTTTTAAAAGGTAAAAGAAACTGGTGAAATTCATTTTAATAATATATTTTATTTAACCCAGAATATTCAACATCTTATCATTCTAACATGGAATCAATTTTAAAATGTTAATGAGATCTTACATTCTTTTTTATACCAAGTTTTCCAAATTAAATGTATATTTTTAGATTTACAGAATATTTTAATTTGGATTAGCCACATTTCAAGTGTTCAGTAGCCACATGTGGGTAGAGACTGCTGTACTGAACTTTCAAGCCAATGCAAAGCTAGATATAAAGAAAACCAAGTAGCTATGAGTACCCCTGGTGACTAAATTGGGGATAACAGAGCAGTGGGAAGGACAAGGGAGAATGAAAATATTCATTTCAGATATTAGTGGTATCGTGGTTGGATTTTTCCTAAACTTTATCTATCAGAAACACACACTACATATTTTAGGTTAAATGATATAATGTTTGGCATTAGCATTAAAATATTTAATCAAAAAAGTGGAGGAGATAAATGAAAAACGCTTTGGAAAATGATAATTGCCAAATGAAGAGATTGGTATGTAAAAATATTTTATGCTCTCTATTCATGCATGCTAGAAGATTTTCATATTAAATGTCTTAAAAATGAAATAAAGCAAAAGTGCTTTAAAATATAAAGAGATAAATAGACAATTCAGTTAACCAGTTCCTGATGATCAAATTTTTATGTCACCACTATTAATATTGAATTCTTTTTAAAAGGACCATATTGATTTTATTATTACATTTTATTAAACTACTTAAAAGTTTTAAAAGTTAACACTGTCCTAACCACAGAATGTTAAAGACTAAATTATGAGTCAAAGACTCAAGTTAATTGTTAGAATAGAAACTTATTAGAAAGCTTACAGAATCTGCAAATCTTTTATTTCCTGGAAAGGGAAACAGCTGTTGAAATGAATCTTATGTTAGGTAGGAAATAAAGGAGGGAGGGAGAAAAGGAAGGAAGGAAGGAAGGAAGGAAGGAAGGAAGGAAG
>NW_012119265.1:11588557-11592375 GCF_000951035.1 Colobus angolensis palliatus
AGGGAGGGAGGGAGGGAGGGAGGGAGGGAGGAAGGAGAAACTTTAGAATGTCACACCACTGGCTGGATTTTAACAATAGATCTCAAAACATTGAGATTGCCAAGGTTTTTTAAAAGTTCTTAAACCAAGATAAACTGAAAACGTTGAAGTAATGTCATAACTTCTCTTTATTAAAAATCAATTCCATCCTCAACTGGATAAAGTACATCATGCTTAATGATGAAAGACTGGAAGCTTTCCCAGTATAATCATAAAGAAAACAAAGATGTCCATTCTCACCACTTCTATTCAACATTTTACTGGAGGTTCTAGTCAGGGCAATAGGCAAGAAAATTAAATAAAAGGCATCCAGATTGGAAAGGAAGAGGTAAGCTTTCTTTACTCACAGATGACACACATTTTTAGGAAAATCCTAAGGATTCAATTTAAAAACTATTAGAACCAATAAGTTCCACAAGGTTGCAGGGCACAAGATCAATATACAAAACTCAATAGTGTTTCTATATACTTGAAATGAACAATCCAAAAATAAAACTAAAAAACAATTCCAGGCTGAGCACAGTGGCTCACGCCTGTAATCCCAGCACTTTCGGGGGCCAAGGCAGGTGGATCACCTGAGTTCAGGAGTTCAAGACCAGCCTGGTCAACATGGCGAAACCCCATCTCTACTAAAAAAATACAAAAATTAACTGGGCATGGTGGCACATGCCTGTAGTTCTAGCTACTTGGAAGGCTGAGGCAAGAAAATCGCTTGAACCCAGGAAGTGGAGGTTGCAGTGGGCCGAGATCAGGCCACTGCACTCCAGCCTGAGTGATACAGTGAGACTCCATTTCAAAAAAAAAATTCATTAAAAAAATTCATTTACAATAGCTTCAAGAAGGATACGGTACTTAGGATTACATTTAACAAAAGAAGTGCAAAACGTATACTCTGAAAACTACAAAACACATTAAAAGAAGTTTTAAATGATTTAAATAAATGGAGAAACAAATGTGTCCATGGATAGGAAAACTAGATATTGTTAAATGGCAATAATTCCCAAACTAATCTGTAGATTCACACAATCCCTTATGAATTCCTAAATGTCGTTTTTTTGTAAACATTGGCAAGTCGATGCTGAAATTCACATGGAAATGAAAGAGATCCAGATCACTGTTAGCATATTGAAATGCCACTGATTTTTGTATCCTACAACTTTACTGGATTTATTTATTCATTCTAAGGATTTTTTTTAATGGATTCTTTAGGTTTTTCTAAATATAAGATCATTTTGTCTCCGAACAAGGATTATTTGACTTCCTCCTTTCCGATTTGGATACCCATTATTTCTTTCTCTTGCATAATTGCTTGGCTAGCACTTCCAGTGGGCATCCTTATCTTGTTCCAGGACTTAGCGGAAAGGCTTTTCATTTTTCCGCATTCAGTATGTTAGCTGTAGGTTTGTCATATATGGCCTTTATTGTGCTGAGGTATATTCCTTCTCTATCCAATTTGTTGAGAGTTTTTGTCATAAAAAAATGTTGAATTGTATCAAATGCTTTTTAAGCATCTGTTGAAATGATCATATGTTTTTTGTCCTTGATTATGTTGATGTGGTGAATCACATTTATTAATTTGCATATGTTAAGCCATCCTTGCATCTCTGGGATGAATCCCACCTGACTATGGTGAATGATCTTTTTTTTTTCCTTCAACTTTTATTTTAATCTCCAGGGTACATGTGAAGGATGTGCAGTTTTGTTACATAGGTAAACGTGTGCCACAGTGGTTTGTTACACAGATGAACCCATCACCTAGGTATTAAGCCCAGCATGCATTAGCTACTCTTCCTGCTGCTCTCCCTCCCCAACCCTGACAGGCCCCCAGTGTGCATTGTTCTCCCCACTGTGTCCATGTGTTCTCATCATTCAGCTCCCACATAAGTGAGAACATAGGGTGTTTGCTTTTCTGTTCCTGTGTTAGTTAGCTAAGGATAATGGCTTCCAGTTCCACCCATGTTCCTGCAAAGGACATGATCTCGTTCCTTTTTATGGCTGCATAGTATTCCATGGTGTATATGTACACTTTCTATATCCAGTGTATTATTGATGGGCATTTGGGTTGATTCCGTGTCTCTGCTATTGTGAATGATGTTGCAATGAACATACATGTGCATGTATCTTCATAATAGAATGATTTATATTCCTTTGGATATATTCCCAGTAATGGAATTGCTGGGTCAAATGATATTTCTGCTTCTAGATCTTTGAAGAATGACCACACTGTCTTCCACAATGGTTTAACTAATTTACATTTCCACCAACAGTGTGAAAGTGTTCCTTTTTCTCTGCAAACTTGCCAGCATCTGTTGTTTCTTGACAGTTTAATGTGTTACTGAAGTTAATCTGCTAGTATTTTGTTGAAGATTTTTGTATCTACATTCGTCAGGGATATTGGCCTGTTGTTTTCTTTTTTTGTTTGTTTTTGTTTTTTGTTTGTGTGTTTCCCTATCTAATTTTGGTCTAAGGGTGGCCTCCTAAAGCGAGTTTAGAAGTTTTCCCTCCTCTTCCATTTTTTGAAATAGTTTGAGTAGAACTGATATTAGTTCTTTTAGTAAGCGGTAGAATTCAACAGTGAAGCCATCAGATCCTGGGCTTTTCTTTGATAAGTGACTTTTTTATTACTGCTTTGATATCACTACTCCTTACTGGTCTGTTCAGGTTTTCTATTTCTTCATGGCTCAATCTTAGTAGGTTGTATGTGCTAAGGAACATATCCATTTGTTCTGTGTTTTCCAATCTGTTAGTGTACAGTTGTACAAAGGAGTCTCTATTGATCGTTTGTATTTCTGCAGTATCCATTGTAATGTTCCCTTTTTCATCTCTCTTTTTATTTGTTTGAGTCATCTCTTTTTTCTTAGTCTAGCTAAAGGTTTGTCAATTTTGTTTATCTTTTTCAAAAACCACCTTTTCATTGTTTATCTTTTGTATTGCTTTTACTGTCTATTTATCTCTGCTCTGATCTTTCTTATTTCTTTCCTTCTACCAATTTTGGGTTTGATTTCTGTTTTTCTAGTTTCCTAAGGTGCATCATTAGGTTGAAGTCTTTCTATTTTTTGATGGTGGAATTTATGTCTATAAATTTCTCTCAATACGGCTTTTGTTGTATCGTACATGATTCTCATATGTTGTGTTTCCATTTTCATTTGTTTCAAGACAGTTTTTAATTTTCTTCTTTAATTCTTCATTGGCCCATTGGTCATTCAGGAACATAAAGTTTCTGTGTATTTGTACAGTTTTCAAAGTTCCTCTTGTTATTGATTTCTAGTTTTATTCTACTGTGATCAGGAAAGACACTTAACATGATTTCTACTTTTTTAAATTTGTTGAAACTTGTTTTGTGGTCTAAGATATGGTTTAGCCTGTGGAATGTTTCATTTTCTAATAAGAAGAATGTGTATTCTGCAGCAGTTGGATGAAATGCTTTTTAGATGTCTGTTAGGTTCATTTGGACTAGAGAATAGTTTAACTCCAATGTTTGTTGATTTTCTGCCTGGATTGTCTGTCCATTGCCAAAAGTGAAGTGTTGAAGTCCCCTACTATTATTGTATTACAGTCTATCTCTCCCTTTAGATCTATTAATATTTGCTTTACATAGTTGGATGCTCTGGTGTTTTGTGTATATATATTCACCATTGTTATATTCTCTTGCTGAATTGACCCATTTGTTGTTATATAATGAACTCTATGTCTCTTTTTTTTTTATTTTATTTTATTTTTATTATACTTTAAGTTCTAGGGTACATGTGCATAACGTGCAGGTTTGTTACATATGTATA
>NW_012119265.1:11594089-11607127 GCF_000951035.1 Colobus angolensis palliatus
GAGACTTTGCTGAAGTTGCTTATCAGCTTAAGGAGATTTTGGGCTGAGACAATGGGGTTTTCTAAATATACAATCATGTCATCTGCGAACAGGGAAAGAACAGAAATTATGTCTCTTTTTACAGTTTTTTATTTAAAGTCTACTTTATCTGATATAAGTATAGCAATTTTCTGCTCTTTTTTTATTTTCATTTGCATAGAGTATCTTTTTCCATCCCTTCGTTTTCTATGTGTGTCCTTATACGTGAAATCTGTTTCTTATAGGCAGACTATCGTTGGGTCTTGCTTTTTAATCTGTTCAGCCATTCTACATCTTTTAGTTATAGGCTGTGATCTTTTTATACTCAATGTTATTGACAGGTATGGACGTATTACTGCTATTTTGTTATTTGTTTTCTATGTGTGTTTTGTAACTCCTTTCTTCTTTTCTTACTATCTTCCTTTGTGGTTACATGATTTTTCTCCCATAGTGTGTTTGAATCCATTGCTTTTTATTCTTGTTATATCTATCATAGGTTTTTGCTTTGCACTTACCTTGAGGCTTCCAGAAAAAATCCTATAGTTACTGCAAGTTATTTAAAGCTGATATAAACTTAACTTTGATCACAATAAAAGGAAAAGAACAAACAAACAAAAATCCTGTACACATTAACTCCCTGTACACATTAACACTGCTATTCCTTACCTCAGTTGTGACCTTGGAATAAGTGTGCAGATCTGGGAAATGGAAATCATGTTTGGTGACTAACAAGAACTACATTTATATTGATTCAAATTCTGATGAATAAACAACCCTGAAGAGTTCTGATTCAACTAGAAACATAGCAGCATTTTAATTCTGAATCTTCCCATCATAAAGAGCAGCAAAGAAAGTAAAAAATAAACCTACAAAGTAAGAGAAAGAAATCATAAAACTTCATATTGCAAATAATTGGTACCAAAGATGCAATGGAACGGGAAGTGAGGAACAGGGACAACAGAGAAGGCCTAATGGGAAATGACCTTAGAAAGAGCCAGAAAATATAGTACATTTTTAAAAGCTGGGGTAGCTTTGGAAGGTTAGGGCTCTATCTCTTGTTGGTTATGGTCTTAGTGAACCCAAGGCCAGTAAGAGAAATCCATAAAAATGAGATCACACAGGAGGGCCAAATGTCAAGTCTTTTGCCACAACATCAGAAGAGGAAGCCCTTGAGCTAAGAAGCCTACAGATCTATCCTGGCCTCACCCCTCCACAGTAACCTCTTGTTAAACATCACTAAAATATGAGTAACAAAAAAGAAATGTGCTCTACATTCTCATAAAGATACTACAGGGAAAATTTAAAAAACGAAAAAGAACAATATAGCCTTCTTAAAGACAATGAAAACACCAGAAAAATTATTGACAGAAGCAGATAAAAAGTGCAACCTAATATTCCAACTGAGAATTTTAAACCTTTATGCATCAATTGAAACTATAAGGATAAATATCAAAACTTAGAGAAGAGATGGCTAGACAAGAAGACATGATAATAGATAACAGGAGGGTATGAAACAAGAACTGATGGAATGTATTAAAGAAACAGAAGAAAAATACAAAGCCATGTCCAAAATGAAGACTAAACTATAGGTAATACTAAGAATAATAGATACCATAGAAAACCACAGTTAGGACACAGAAAACAGAACTAAAATCCAATGAAATGTAAAATAAAATAGAAATAGGAAGGAAAAGCCCATATATATATATACACACACACACATATATATATAATTTAAAAATTATACAGAAAAAAAGGACTAAAAGGAATATATGTATATTCCTTCTATATATGTATATGCATTCTTATACTTTTTCTTATCCATATATATATACATACATACATACACACAAGTACACACACACGCATATATGGTTCTATACACAAGTATAAATAGTTGCTAATGATAAAAACCAACTCATGGAACTTAATAAGCACTTAAGCAATTTCAACAAAAAAAAAAAACCTTTCCTGAAATTAAATAAAGACAGAAAAGAAGAAATTAAGGAAAGAAAGAGGAGCACGGAGGGAAGAGAGGAGGAAATGAAGCAAACAGACTGAGTTGAATCTACATATAGAAAAAAATATAGATAAATTGAATATCAGGGAAAACCGACCCAGAATGGCCAACACTGAGACTATCCTAGTAAAATTACTTGAACTTTAAAATAAGAACAAGAGGCCGGGCGCGGTGGCTCAAGCCTGTAATCCCAGCACTTTGGGAGGCCGAGACGGGCGGATCACGAGGTCAGGAGATCGAGACCATCCTGGCTAACACGGTGAAACCCCGTCTCTACTAAAAATACGAAAAAAACTAGCCGGGCGAGGTGGCGGGCGCCTGTAGTCCCAGCTACTCCGGAGGCTGAGGCAGGAGAATGGCGTAAACCCGGCAGGCGGAGCTTGCAGTGAGCTGAGATCTGGCCACTGCACTCCAGTCCGGGCGACAGACTGAGACTCCGCCTCAAAAAAAAAAAAAAAAAAAAAAAATAAGAACAAGAATCCTCTGGGCAACCAGGTAAAAATAACAAGTCATTAATAGGAGAAAGAAATCAGGTTAGTTGAGATTTATCGACAACAACATTCAACAAAGGCCACAGAAAACATGAGAGCAACACCTACAAGATGCTCATGAGAAGAGGGTATAAGACAAGGATTTTATATCCAGCTCAACTCCTCTTAAAGTATAAAGGCTACAAACAACTACAGTCAGTTATTATTTGTGATAGTTATATTCTACAAAGTCTTTGCAAATACTAAATTAGCATATACTGAATCGTTGCTCCTAGGGGAAATCCGGGGTTAGGTTCCTGCAAGTCAATGGTCACAACATTTTCATCAACTGATTGATAGCCTTGTTTTATGTGGGTTTCTGTTTAAAGATGCCTTATTTAATATATATTGTTGATGCATTATCCTTTAACTCAATCAACAGCACTATAATTTATGCCTAAACAAAGCTTATCTAAAACATCTATTTTCTCCAGAAGGCACATTACTGCCTTCTTGCCACTAGGAATACTTTTTAGCACTTCAGCACTATGCTTGAGGGTCATCTTAAACAGTGAAATCACCAACAAAAGCACAAAAATGCAAAAAACATAACAACAAATTGTTGTTCACAATATGAGAGCTGAAAAAAGAAAACAGGTCTCAGCTGAGAATGTACACATTAAGCAGGTTGGGAAAGTCAAATTGTTTATCACTCTGCACACATCCTTGAGGTGATCCCAAAAGTACAGATTTGCAGAAAACAAATTAATTTTAGCAAGTAATAAAATTCTCACATTTATGTTGGAATCCACAAACAATGGAGATTGACTATAGTTTTGAAAATTCAACAATTTGGGAAATACTGTTCACATGAAAGCTTCATTAAGAAACCTCTTGAGTATAAACTAGCAAACCAAAGATAAATTGAATTAATTAAAATTAGACAGTGAATTGAGGGGTTGGGGAAGAGAACAGAAATTAATATTATCATTGCTCATGTGAGAATAGTTATTGCTTTAAATAAGAGGGGAATGAGAGTGTAAGGTAAAGGTAATCTTTGGATTAATAATGAAAACTTCCTAAATATCAAAGAGAAAGGACTACAGTTGAAAAAATGAGAAAAAAAAGTTTCATATAGTATACATTTTCTAAACTTGTATGTATAAACACAGAAAACATAACATAAAATGACAGAACTAAGACCAAACATACATTTCTATCAATGTATGTATATAAGCTTAAGTAATCTATTAAAAGGAAAAGATCTTCTGATAATATTACAAAACAGAATTCAATGCTATACTTTATACAAAAGACATGCCTAAACTATGTAATTTTAAAAGCTTAAATATATTTAAAAAAAAAACACAAAGTAAAATAATAGGAGTTGTGATCATAATATTAAACAAGGTAGAATTCAGGCCAACCATCAAAAGAGACCAAAGAATGGCACTATATTGCTAAGGGTACATACAATTCACAATGAAGACAAAACAGCTATAAATATGTTTGATGCCCATATTTAGAGTTTATTGATACTTTTGTAACAAGGGAGATCATACCTCATAGGGAACTACAGAGTGTCTCAGTAAGTTAGGCAGGGCTTGTTATAGGATTGGGGTCTGTTATTAGGGTTCAAGGACCTGTGGTTTTGCTCTTAATCAGGTGATGTCAGAAAGCAGCAACAATTCTGTAACCAGGTATCTTAGTGATGTTTATCTACAAATCAGGAAGACCAAGAACAGCTGAAGCTGTAATTGGTAACAAAGCAACAGTCATTCATTTTAGCTGGGAGAGGAGGATGTGTGGTCACTTTTCTGATTTGCACAGTGTCCTTATTTTTGTCTTTGTTCACACATGATTATGGAGTGGTCTTGTTTTATCCAACTCCATTGTTGTCACAGGACACCTCTGTCTCATGTTGATATTGTAAAATTGTGTAAGTTCAACAGTAGAACATCATGGGCTAGCTGTAAGAGTCAGGCCAGGTACCAACTGACACCTATTGGGGACTGCTCTTTTTTCTCAGTATTTATACACACAAAAAAAAAAATAGAGTAGCAATTTTCATGAATTTCATGAACCAGAACTTACAGAAAAAGGATATGTTGAGATACTAATTAATAACAGTATCTAACCTACTATCTAACAGTAACTAATTACCTCTCTTGGTCTAAGATAGATCAATTTGAACTAAAAATAATGGCATAAACTACCTAAAGAACTTAATCTATAATGCAGAGCTGAGTGACATATACCAAGTTTTTTTATCTAAAAATAGAGAATACACCTTATCTTCAAGTGTCATGGAACACTCATGAAAATTGAATACATATTAGTCCACAAAGAAAACCTTAATAAATTCCTAAAAAGAGGCCAGGCCTGGTGGCTCACACCTGTAATCCCAGCACTTTGGGAGGCCGAGGCGGGTGGATCGTCACAAGGTCAGGAGTTTGAGACCAGCCTGGCCAACATGGCAAAACCCCATCTCTACTAAAAATACAAAAAATTAGCCAGGCGTGGTGATGGGCGGCTGTAATCTCAGCTACTCAGGAGACTGAGGCAGGAGAATCACTTGAACCTGGGAGGTGAAGGTTGCAGTGAGCCAAGATCGTGTCATTGCACTCCAGCCTGGACGACAAGAGCAAGATTCCGTCTCAAAAAAAAAAAAAAAAAAAAAGGAAGAAAGAAAGAAATAATACAGATAACTTATTCTGATAATAATGAATTAAAACTGGAAATTAATTACAAATTCAAAAAATAAAAAATCCTGATCTTTAAAGTCAAATGGAAAATGTAAAGAAAACCTATAAATTTTCTAGAAAACACTATTAATGAAAACAGTATCAGACCCTATAGAACAAAACAAAAGCAAAACTCAGAAGACCATTATTAAAATGCTTATATCATTAAAACATAAAAATAGAAATAAAACATCAAAATTTTTAAAAAGAATTTTTTAAAAGAATAATAAAATAAGTCAAAAATAAGGCAAATAAAGGAATTAAGAAAGACAAAGGCAGAAATGAATGAATTTGAACAGAATATCAATAGAGCTAATGCTGAAAACAATAATAATATTTATTAAGAGACACTATATACAAGCATTGTACTGAACCCTGGCAGTAAAGAGATGTAAGACAGAATTAATACATAAATAAATAAATGAGAAAGTAAACAGTTTCTTACGTTAGACAGTTTTCCAAATTAAATTCCCCTTCATAGATATGTTTTACAAATATCTAATACTGATACTACATAATTGAACGCTTTCAAAGCCATGAAAGGAATTCTTTTTCATTGTCATTATAAAAGACTTCTGAGATAACTTTAAACTTAAATATGAACCTTCCTAGACAAAAATCACAGACTCTGATTTTATAAATCTCTTTTCTTCTCATGTCAACAGTTAAAATATGTGGAACATAAACATTTGTCTAGAAACACAAAATCAGCTACTGTTTGTGGGAAAAATAAGTTTATACTTTCCAATAATTTAATGTGAGATAGGCAGGCAGACAGACAGAGATAAGAAGGATAGAGTTTAAGAAAAGGCATAACTCTTCTATTCATGCTTTATTTTTCCATTGTCTGAAAGAATGTGAGTCAGCTATACAAATTTTTTGAGCAAGAGAAAAAATATAAGGATTTGAGGAAGCCCTGGAAATGAGCTCAATAATCACGAAGACAAAACATTTCCCTCCTACTGGGTTTTTCCCATCAGTCTCTAAACATCCCTAAAAATGTATCCAGTGATGAGTCACTTTCTGTGTGAGGAGGGCTGTGAGCCTCACCAGCAGTACCATGCGGACCCATGTGTAGGCAGACAGTGCCAAGGGCCCAGAAACACCATATCCTACATGGTTTCCAGGTTGGTTCCAGAATCAACTGTCTGAGTCGAACTCAGTGAAAAAGGAGACACCTGCAGAAGGAACTGAGACAGGAGCTGATCTTCTAGGTGGATCTTCAGGAGTGAAAGGAAGGAGGAACACACTGAGCAACTCCTGAGGCTTTCTAGACACCACTCTCATGCTCAAGCATGCTTGAGGTGGGCGGGCTGAAAGCAGTGAAAGCAGAAAGACCCCTCATTCCTGTCCAGTGCTTCCAGAAAAGGGACTCTGATACTTCTGGAGAAGTAGTATATGGCAGATGTCAAAAGTAACCCACCTACTGATGCAGAGTCTCTGGAGGCATGCTGCCTTAGGGTCCAGAGATGATGATAGATAGATAGATAGATAGATAGATAGATAGATAGATAGATAGATAGATAGATAGATGATAGATAGATAGTAGATAGATGATAGATAGATAGATAGTAGATAGATGATAGATAGATAGATAATAGATAGATGATAGATAGATAATAGATAGATGATAGATAGATAGATAGATAGATAGATAGATAGATAGGTTTCTCCACCCCCTGCATCTAACTAATGCCTTCTTTTCCACTTTCACCAACATCTGTCTTAGCTGTCTCCATGATTCTAATTCCTGTTCATTTTTCAGCCTGGTACGTGCTAGCCTCTGCCCCCATCATTCTTTTCTCCCCAGTCACATGGAGGTATAATTGACAAATTAAAAATGCATATATTTGTATGCACCTTAGAGTGTACAACATGATGTTTTGACATACATATACATTGTGAAATGATGATTATTGCAATCAACCTAATTAACATATCCATCACTCCACATAGTTACCTTTTATATGTGTGTGTGATGAGTATATTAAAATCTAAGTATTAGATGTCTGGCAAATTTCAAGTATAAATACATTATTATTAACTATAGTCGCCATGCCATACCATAGTTCTCCAGAACTTATTCATCTTTTAACTGTATGTTTATACCACTTGACCAACATCTTCCTATTTTCCCCACCCCCTGAACACTGGTAACTACCCTTCCTTCTACTCTCTGTTTCTGCGAGCTCAACTTCTTTAGATTCCACGTATAAGTGAGATCTTGCAGTATATGTCTTTCTATGCCTGGTTTATTTAATCTTTAAGCATAATGTCCTTCAGGCTCATCTATGTTGTCACAAATCGCAAGATTTTCATCTTTTTTAAGGCTGAGTAACATTCATACACACAAACACACACACATACACACATACACACGTATATATAACATTTTGTCCCTCTTTAGTCGACCGACACATGGGTTGTTTCTGTGTGGATGTACCCACTCCACATCTCTTGTTCCCTCTTGGTAGGAGCAAGGGGGATTATTAAAGATCGTATGCCTTCCCTCAAACCTACAAAGCCAGGCCAGGTCCTGAGAGCCTCCCATTTTTCTTCCCTAGGACAATACCCTGAAATGCTTGAGTTTGTGTGCCTTCTTCCAGTCTTGCAGAGTCAAGCCAGTTGTCAGCCAGGATGTACGTACTTGCTTTCCATGGGTGTATGCTCATAGAACCGGATTGGAGTAGGGGGAAGAGCATGCAGAGTGTTTGGGGTAGCTGTGGGCCAGCTGGAGCGGGGGTACACAGGTGAGGCCTCCCGAACGGCTGTGGTCAGGCTTCCTGAGGGAGTTTGCAGGCCAGTTAGCAAGGTTTGCAGCCTCTCTTCCTTTTCCCAACCTCTCCCAACCACTCAGCCATGCCAATCACCTCAGTATTCTGGATGGGGTGAGAAAGAAGCAGGTCTCTTGGGGGCAAGGTCCCACATAGCGGGGGGAGCCAGGGGTCACTCACTGCACTCTCACTTTCTCCCACTGGAGAAATTGAGGGCCAAGGACACTGAGCTGCACCCAAGGGGAAGGAGTCATGTGGATAAAGTGAAGCTGTTCTTATCTCTTCAATCATCTATTCTCAGAACTCATGTGCTGGAACTTCTCTGCTGGACTCCCAGATTGCCCCAGTTGTACTCGCCTCTGTGAGTAGCTGTCAAAATAGATGTTTCTGTGGAGGGACAGCAGTAGCAAGGTCCTAGTCTACCATTGTGCTGACATTAGCACCATCATTCTTCTAAAATTACTTCTGGGTGAAACCCCATCTCTACTAAAAATACAAAAATTAGCTGGGCGTGGTGGCACATGCGTGTAATCCCAGCTACTTTGGAGGCTGATACAGGAGAATCACTTGAACTTCGGAGGCAGAGGTTGCAGTGAGCCGAGATCGTGCCACTGCACTCCAGCCTGGGCGACAGAGCGAGAATTCATCTCAAAAAATAAAATAAAATTGCTTCTACCAAGCTCACTCATGACCCTCTAATTACTAAAGCTAGTAAAGGCTTGTGGCTTCTTCAGCAGACCTTCTGCTAGCCTTGACACTGCCCACTGTCCTTGTTTGTGAAACTCCTCCCTTAGCTTGCAAAGCCCACTCTCTGTGAGTGTTCTCCTTCTCTCCAGTAGTATCTTCTTAGCCTTTTAAGCTGGCTCCCTCTGATCTGCTTGCCCCTTGAATGGTGGTATCCCCCATGAACTTATCTTTGGCTTCTCACCTCACAATTTTCCTGGACCCTTACCTACTCCAGTGACTCCAACTATCAATATGTTGATTTCTAAACTTATATCTGCATGGCTTCTCATGCCTGTTTTCTAATTAATCCCATCATTTCCACTTCCTATTAAAAGACAGAGGAATATGGTAGTTAAAAGTACATAGACTCTGGAGACAGCATGCCTGGGCCGTGTGGCCTTAGGGAAGTCACCTAAGCTCTCTCTGTGCCTCAGTTTTCTCATCTGTAAAATGCAACGGGGAGAGTAATAATAGTATCTACTTCACAGAATTATTGTTCAGATTGAGTTAATGTACGTAAAGTACCTAGAACACATAATAAGCACAAGGTATTTGCTATTTGGTATTTTGGTATTTTTTAAAGTTCGGCATCGCTGTTTAGTATCTCCTGCAAGCATCTCAAGTTTATTTCCTAAATCCATCTTCAATATATTCATTTAATATACTCATTTTCTCTCCACCTCTGGTGCCCATACCCTAACCAATTCCAACTACCTGGTATTGCAACCGTCAGGCCATACTTACCACTCTAGCTTTATTTCTGGCCATTTTTCCCATACCCATCAACCCTACCCTTTGACTCACAACAGAAACTGAGATCCAGCTGATGGCTCCTTAACCATGTCATGCTCTTGATTCAGAGCCCTTATCTTCTCTTCTGGCTTACTCTGACTGGAATCTTCTCCTTTCATCTCTCTCTACCTAGAACACCTAATCACCACTTCCATGCAGGGCCACTTGGATATAGTTGTGCAGCCTATGCACTGAAGAACTTTAGGATACTCTATTCACAACTTAGTCTATGTGGCCAAAATGTCTTGAACTTGTGTAGTGTGTACACAGTCATACACAATGGCCCTGGCCCACCCTGCCTTATCCAGAAAACTTTTGCTTGTAAGTCTCCGCTTAGAGGTCCCTTCCTTCAGGACGTTCTTCTGGCCTCTTGATCAAATCAAAGACTGTTTTCTGCTATGCCTGTTTTCTGCCCACCTTTGGCACCTCATGCTGTTAATAGTAGCCCTTTTCACAAAATGTTGCAACATATATTTTCTTATTTAACCCTTGCTAGACTCTCGGTGGTTCAGTGTGTCCAAACCAAACTCCATAACTTCTCTTCACCCCAACTTTGACCAGTCATTCGCTCTTTGTCACCCAAACTTCCCTTCTTTTATATTCTCTATTTATACAGAACCGTCTGTTCATCATATTTTTCAACCAATCCCTTGACAAATTTCTTATCTTCCAGCCATAATTAGTTAATACCCATGGGACTTTTATATCTATTTCCATGAGAGCACATTCCACCTCAGTTATATCCTAATTTTTGTTTATGTGCTAATCTCTCCATAGACCACGGACTTAATAAAGGCACAGGATCACCTCCCTATCACCAGTACCTGATATGCTGCTTGAAACTATGTTGTTTGAAGTTAACATCTTTAAATCTGTAATAAATAAATATAATAAAATAATTTGTAGGATTTAGAATAAACTATAAATCTGTACAAACCATTTGTTAGGACTTCACTAGTTCACTCATATGCCTTGAGACCTTGGTTTTTTTTCTTTTTAATATATTTTATTTATTTATAATCCTGGTTTTTATTCAGAAAAAATACTGAAATGTGATTTTTTAAATAACTAAATGAACATATTTCCTCATATAAGTAAAAATAATTTTAGTATATGCTCACATATGTTACTACTTGCTAAATCTATTTCAATGCTGAACATTTAGCTGCTATAAAATTAATATTGGCAATTATGGCATGAAAAGAACATTGCCTTGGAGAACACTATAAGTAGTAAAGTAATTCCAAAAATTACAAATTTAAAATTACAATTCTAAAAACTGTTATTTTAAGTAAATTCCCATGATTCTTCTGATAACAAAACATTCTTACTACTTATAAATGTAAAAACGTATTTCCTTTTAACAATAAATTCTCGCATCCCGAGAAAAGAAAAAAAAATTACTGTGTTTGAGCCTGGTCTCGGATCCTTACTGATCTTGTAACCTTGGACAAGTCAATCCTACAAAGCCTCAGTTTACTCATATGTAAACAAAAAAGAAAGCAATTATGATAAGATCTTACTGAGTAAAATATCAACATTAAATGTAACATGGTATGTGAAAGTGATTTCTAAACCGTAAAGTGCTGAGTATTATCCATTATCTCTGTTAATATGATTCCCACCACATAAACCACTTTCCAAAGAATAACTTGGTCCCCGAATGAATTTGGTTCTCATGTATCTCTATATCACCAGAGCTGACTCTGGAGGATAAAAGTCACATTATCTTGAAAGTGACGAAGAAAATACAGTGTGCATAAAGAAAATATACATTTATGTTAGTATTTAATTGTACATTGCATTTGTGTTAGGTATTTTAAAGATTTTTAGGAAACAAAGTCGTAAACTTTAAGTCTCATCCTCAGCTACCAAATAGTGTAGAACAAGGGTCAGCAAACTTTTTCTGTAAAGTGCCAGATAGTAAACATTTCAGTTCTGTGAGCCATATGGTCTCTGTCACAACTACTCAACTCAGCTGTTGTGCAAAAACAGCTATAAACAACATGCAAATGAATGAGTATGGCTGAGTTCCAATAAAACTTTATGTATATACACCAAATTTTGGATTTTATATAGTTTTCACATGTGTTTTAGTCTGGTCAGGCTGCTATAACAAAATACCTTAGACTGGGTAATTTACAAACAACAGAAATGTGTTGCTCGCAGTTCTGAAGGCTAGAAAGCCCAAGATAAAGGTGCTGGCAGACTGAGTGTGTGGTGAGGGCCCATTCTCACCGATATTACCTTCCATGTCCTTGCATAGCAGAAGGGTCAAGCAAGCTTTCTCAAGCTTTGTTTATAATGGCGCTAAATCCTATTAATGAGGTCACCACCCTCGTGGTCTAATAACCTCCTAATGGCTCCACCTCTTAATATTATCACATTGGGGATGAAGATTTAACATATGAATTTTAGGAGAACACAAATATTCAGACCACAGCAACATGTCATAAAATGTTATCCTTCTTTTTATTTGTTTCTACCATTTAAACATGTAGAAATCACTAGTGCATGGACTATGTAAAAACAGGCAGCAGGTGAGATTTGGCCTGTGAGCCAACCCCCCATAAAAAGAAAACACTCCACATTGGACATTTAGACACTTTTCTGGTAGAAGAGTAATGCAAGTTAATGCCTTTAACTATAGTAAATTAGCCAGGGTTGGTAGTTTTTTCAAAATTAGAATAAATTTCAGATTATATTACAAGTAAAATTCTTGATTCCTTCTTGGAGCATTGTTGGAGGAAATTTGGAGGTAGCTATTCTAAGGAAAGTCATCATCTACATCAATTCAAGATCCACAAAAATGGTATTCGTGCATATGCTGTACCACATCATCTGCCTTCAAGTGGCTTATCATGGAACCCAGAATGGCTTATATATTTTGAGTGTTTATTACAAATTTGCATCTGAAGAATTCTTGCACCTGGCCATGTATTCTATTTCTCAGGCAATATAATAAGAGTGTAGTTTGAAAAGCCACTCAAACCAGGGTTGCTATGCTCTGAATGTCTGTGTCACCCTAAAATTCATGTGTTGAACCATGATCACCAATGCGATGGTATTAGGAGGTGGGGCCTTTGGGAGGTGATTAAGCTTGAGGGCAGAGCCCTCATGAATGGGATTAGTGCACAAAAGAGGCCCCAGAGAGCTGCCTTGCCCCTTCCCCAATGTGAGGACACAGCAAGAAGGTGCCATCTATGAAACAGGAAACAGTTTATCACCAGATACCAAATCTGCCTGTACATTGGTCTTTAATTTCCTAGATTCTAGAACAGGGAAAATACATTTCTGTTATTTAAAAGCTACCCAAATTTTGGTATTTTGTCATAGCAGCCCAAACAAACTAAGACAGGTGTTAAATCTCAGCTTTCCTGCTTAATAACTATGTGATTTCCCAGCACTTTGGGAGGCTGAGGCAGGTGGATCACAAGGTCAGGAGTTCAAGACCACCCTGGCCAAGATGGTGAAACCCCATCTCTACTAAAAAT
>NW_012119265.1:11607359-11622998 GCF_000951035.1 Colobus angolensis palliatus
GTGCCAGTGCACTCCAGCCTGGGCGACAGAGCAAGACTCTGTCTCAAAAAAAAAAAACAAATACGAAAAAAAATTAGCCGGTCATGGTAATGGGTGCCTGTAACCCCAGCTACTCAGAAGGCTGAGGCAGGGAATTGCTTGAACCCAGGAGACGGAGGTTGCAGTAAACCAATATCGTGCCACTGCACTTCAGCCTGGGTGACAGAGCGAGACTCCATCCCAAAAAAACAACAAAAGAAACAAAAAACTTGTGATTTAAAGGGAGCTTGTAAAATCCTTTAAGCTTAATTCCTCATTTGTAAAACAAGAAAATGAATAAGAATATTTACATCATTTTTGGAAAGTGAAAGGAGGTCATATAGGTAAAACACTCAGGGCAACACATGGTTCCTCTCCCTCACTCTAGCTCCAATTTCAAAAATATGTTTCAAAACTTCAAAACCCATGTTACTCTAAAGCAAGGCAAATTTCCATCTTTTACTTCTCATTTTTTTCTGCATTCAGTGTAATCACATGAGGAACCAGTAATAATTCTAAAATTCTTGCTCACACCTGTAATCCCAGCACTTTGGGAGGCTGGTGGGCAGATTGCTTTAGTTCACGTGTACAAGACCAGCCTGGGCAACATGGTGAGACCCTATTTCTACCAAAAACACAAAAAAATAGTCCCAGCTACTCAGGAGGCTGAAGTGGGAGGATTGCTTAAATGGGGTGGGATGGGGAGGGGGCCAGAGGTTGCAGTGAGCCAAGATCGCGCCACTGCACTCCAGCCTTGGTGACATAGCAAGATCCTGTCTCAAAAAAATAAATGAAATAAAATTCTTATCACATATTAGCATTCATGATCACATCTATCTGCATTTAAAATGCCTTCTAACAATGAAGCTGAGCACTCATTTTATTGAAACATTCTAGATACATCCGTTTTCTAATGCAAAGACATTCACAAGAACATCTAAGCATTAACCTCAGTGTGCAAAGTGTCAAAAGGTTTTTAAATCATGAATATTTTTCCATGTAAAATATTAATTTAATTTTTCTCAGGAAAATTCAAGTCTAGGGGTGGCATCAGCACAATAGCAGTTCTCAGGATTCATCCACCACCCCACTTCCCTACGCCTCCACTAAGAGATCAGCTAGCAACTATGCACAGATAAGAACACCTTGGTGAAAATCCTGAAACATAGAAATAAGCCTAAGTCACCTGCATGTTCCGTAGAAGTGAATAAAAATCCACACTGAAAGGGTAGGAGAAATGGTCTGTCTCCTTTCCCCAAGTCAGCACAGTGCCATACAGAGATGATTCCCCAGGGCCGACAGTGGGAAAAGACAACCTGGGTGGTGGACATCCAACTTCCCTGGGATTCAGAGATACTTCCCAGAAAGCCCACTCTTTTCTCACCTCACAGTAAAGGTAGGGAAAAACTGCATGGCTAGACTACCTGGGGTCAGGTAGAAACAAAGCAAGAGTTGCAAAGCCCACAGAGACCAGTGCACAAATTTTGGTGAAAGCTCAGTGTACCTCCCAGCAGTGGTGCTAGATCGGAGATACCAGATAATAGCACAGCCCCCGCCCCACAAAGCTGGACTGGTCACTCCCAGAAGAGGTGGGAAATGCCACCTGCTTTGAATCCCTAGATGGCTAGCTGCCAGGCCCAGACTCAGACTTGGCCAGATTATCCCCCTCACCCATGAAGGGAGAAGACCCGCCGACACAGTAAATTTCAACAAAAAAAGTAAGGACTAGTTCTGCCACACCCAGGAGTTTAATCAGCATTCCTTGCTGCCACAGAATACAACCCCAGATCACTCCCAGGGAGGGCGACAAATCTCAACAGGACCTTTCCACTGAGTATTGCAGTTGGTCCATTCATCCTGATATTCTTAACCTCAGGAACTCTCCTGCACCCCTGTCCAACTGCGGAAATAGTAGTACCTTCTGGCCACAGAATACACCCTGTGGCCCAGCTTGATCAGAGGCAATTGAAATGCCTATCCAGTAGCTCAGCCTCATTGCACAGCTCAGACAGTGGTCTTGCCAGATAGCAGAGCCCCGCTAGCCACCCCACCCAAATTCAGAGCAAAAGCAGCAGCCCAGTCATCTAGAGAACCTAAAGCAAGCTCTGCATTTGCAGGGTCATTAACAGCTGACCCATCTAGAAGCATGGGCTAGATTAAATAGTGAGGGTCTATTCCTGGTAAGGGACACCTATAAAAGCCAGAAAAGGTAGTTGTCTCTGCAAATGCACAGACACCAATGCAAGAATGCAAGAATTACAAAGACTCAAGAAATCATGATACCTCCAAAAGAAACTAACAAATCTTCAACAAATTTCCTTAAAGAAAAGGAGATTTATGACATGTCAGAAAAAGAATTCATAATGATCCTCTTTAAAAAAAAAAAGAAGAAGAAGAATTTCAAGAATATACAAACAAGAAACTAAATGAAACTTGAAAAATAATACACAAACAAAACAAGGAGTTTGACAAAGAAATAGAAACATTTTTCAAACCAAAGAGAAATCCTACAAATGAAGAATATAATAACTAAAATTAAAAATTCAATAGAGAACTTCAACATCCAGCTCAATCAAGCTAAATAAACAATCAGGTCGGGCGCAGTGGCTCACGCCTGTAATCCCAGCACTTTGGGAGGCTGAGGCAGGCAGATCATGAGGTCAAGAGATTGAGACCATCTTAGCTAACACAGTGAAACCTCGTCTCTACTAAAAATACAAAAAAAATTAGCCAGGCATGGTGCCAGGCGCCTGTAGTCCCAGCTACTCAGGAGGCTGAGGCAGGAGAATGGCATGAACTCAGGAGGTGGAGCTTGCAGTGAGCTGAGATCACGCCACTGCACTCCAGCCTGGGCAAGACAGCAACACTCTGTCTCAAAAAAAAAAAAAAGAAAGAAAGAAAGAAATAATCATTGAGCTTCCAAACAGAACATTTGAAATTACCCTATCAGAGGAGCAAAAAGAGAAAGTAATAAAGAAAGCCGACAGGAATTGTGGGACACCTTTTACAGACCTTATTTATGTGTAATAGTAATATAAGAAGAAGAAAGAGGAAAAGAGCCAGAAAACATTTTAAAAGGAATAATGGATGAAAACTTCCCTAATCTGAGGAAGGAAGCCAGCATCCAAGTACAAGAAGTCAAAAGGTCTCTGATCAAATTCAACTCAAAGAGGAGTTCACCAAGACACATAATAATCAAACTACCAAAAATCAAAGACAAAGAAAAAATTCTGAGAGCATCAAGAGATCAGAAATACATCACATACAAAGAAGTCACATTATGACTATCTGTGGACTTCTCAGCACAAACCTTGCAGGCCAAGAGACAGTGGGATGATAGAGTCAATGTGCTGAACATGCTGAAGGAAAATAATCACAAATCAAGAACACTTCATCCATAAAAACTGCTTTTCATAAATGAGGCATAAATAAAAACTTTCCTGGACAAACAAAAGTTAAAGAGGTTCATCCTCCACTAGGCATGCATTACAAGAATTGCCAAAAAAAATTCTTTAAACTTTAAACAAAAAACTGCTAATTAATAACATAAAACTTACAAAAGCAAAAAACTCAATGATATAAATAATATAGAGCAATATTCAGAATGCTCTAGGACTGTAATCGTGGTATATAAAGTAATTTTATCCTTAGTAGGACAGTTAAAGAATGAAATTATTAATAACAACTATAGCTAAAATGAATTGGAAAGGGATACATACTGCAAAATGATAATACACATTTACATAAAAATATAAATTCAGACATCAAAAACATAAAATAGGAAAAAGTCAAAGCATAGAGTTGTATGCAATCAAAGTTTCGTTGTTATCAGCTTCAAATAGACTGTTACAAGTGTAAGATGTTCTATGTAATCCTCATGGTAACCTAAAAGCACACATACACACACAGACATACACACACAAAAACACAGATACAAAAAATACTACTACAGAAAACCATCTAACCACAAAGCAAGACAACAAGAGAGGAAAAAAGAAACAAATATATAAAAACAACCAGAAAACAATCTTTTAAATGGCAGTAGTAAGTCTTTACCTGGCAATAATTATCTTTAATGTAAATAGATTAAATTCTCCAAAAAACATTGTAGAGTGAATAAATGAATTTTAAAAAACAAGACCCAACTATATGCTCCCTACAATAAACTCACCTTTTATGTGCTTTTAAGGACACACATAAACTAAAAGTGAAGAGATAGAGAAAGATTTTTTTCATGCAAATAGAAACCAAAAGAAAGCAGGGATAACAATACTTACATCAGACAAAACAGACTTCAGTCAAAAACTGTAAAAGGAGAAAAAGAAAGACATTATAAAGAATTGCTTCATCAAGAGAATATACCATTAGTAAATATATATGAAACCAACAGTGGAGCACCTACATATCTAAAGCAAATATGAAAAGATTTGAAGGGAGAGATAGATTGCAATACAATAATAGTAGGAGGTTAATACACCACTTTCAATAATGGGAAGATCACCCAAACAGAAAATTAATAGGGAACCACTGGACTTGAAGAACACTTTGGACCAAGTGGACCTAACAGGCATATATAAAAGTTCCATCCAGCACGGACAGAATACACATTTTCCTCAAGTGCACATGGAACATTCTCCAGGATAGATCACGTATTAGCCCACAAGAAAAGTCTTGGCAAATTTAAGATGATTAAAATTATATGAAGTACCTTTTCAAGCACAGCGATATGAAACTAGAAATCAAAAAGTGGAGGAATTTAGGAAAGTGTATTAATATATGGATATTAAACAACATGCTCCTGAACAACCAATAAATCAGTTTTAAAAATTTGAAGGGAAATTTAAAAATATCTTGAGACAAATGAAAACGGAAACACAACACACTAAAATTTACAGGATGCAGCAAAAGCAGTTCCAAGAGGGAATTTTATAGCAATAAACTCCTACATCAAAAAGCAGAAAGACCACAAATAAACCACTTAATGTTATGCCTCAGGAAAATTTTTAAAAAACTAAGCCCAACGTCAGCATATGAAAATAAATATTAACAATTAGAGCACAAATAAGTAAAATAGAGACTAGAAAAACAATGAAGGTCAATGAAACAAAGGGTCAATGAAACTGAGAGTTGGTTTTCGAAAAAATAAGCAAAAGCAACAAGTAAGGTAGAATAACCAAAAAAAACCCTCAAATAAAGTCAGAAATGAAAGAAGAGATGTTACAACTGATAACACAGAAAAACGAAGGATTATCAGAGACTACTGTGAACAATTATATGCTAAAAAATTGGATAACCTAGAAGAAATGGATACAAGAAATGGGCAAGAGTTCTGAATAAACATTTCTCAAAAGAAGACATATGAATGGCTAACAAATTAACGAAAAAATGCTCAATATCACTAATTATTAGGGAGATGCAAATTAAAACCACAATGAGATAGCATCTCACACTTGTTAGAATTGGCTATTATCAAAAAGACAAAAAATAAGTGTTGGCAAAGGTGTGGAGAAAAGGAAACACTTTTATACTGTTGGTGGGAATGTAAATTAATACAACCATTATGGACAATGGTATGGAGGTTTCTCAATGAACTGAAAATAGATCCACCATATGATCCAGCAATCCCACTTCTATATTATTTAGCTGAAGGTTTGAAATCATTAATTGTGTCAAAGAAATGTCTGAACTCCCATGTTCACTGCAGCACTATTCACAATAGCCAAATTAAAGAATCAACGTAAATATCCATCAACAAAGAAAGAAAACGCGGTACATATATACAATGAAAAAGGAAGAAATTCTATCATTTGCGACAACATGGATGGTACTGGAGAACATTATGCTAAGATAAATAAGTCAGAAAGACAAATAGACATGTTCTCACCTAATATGGGGAGCCTAAAACAACTGAGCTCATAGAAGCAGAGAGTAGAATGGTGGTTACCAGAGGCTGGAGGACATGGGAGGAATGGGGAGACAATAGTCAAAGGGTACAAAGCCTGAGTTCGATAAAGGGAATACGTTTGATTTTTTTGGACCTAATGCACAGCACGGGGAATATAACTAATAATTGAGTACTGTACATTTCAATATCACTAAGAGAATAAATTTCAAATGATCTCATCACAAAAAATATTAAATATTTGAGGTGATGGATATATTAATTTACTTGATTTAATCTTTACATATTGTATTCATAAATCATCACATTGTACCCTGAAAACATATATAACTGTAATTTGACAGTACATAATTTAAAATTTTTAAATATGTCTACTTTGTTTTCTTTTCAGTTGTACAGGTTTTTTACATTGTGAATCTTTCCATTCTACGTGACATCAAACGAAAAACCTGCTGAGAATTCTCAAAACTGGAAAGAGCTGAGATAAAATCTCTCTTAATATAGAAGGGACAATGATACATGGATATCAAAGCCAATCAGTTAGAAGTGCACAGCTATTTTTTCATGTACTCTTCAGATCACTGTTTTGGCAGACAGCAGGTTCTGGAGTCAGACTGCCTGTGCTCAAATCCCAGCTCTTCAACTAGTAGGTTGAATAACCTCAGGCAAGTTTCATAAGCCCTGTGCCTCAGTTCCCTCAGGAAAGGAGAGTATTATCTTAGAGGAAGGTCAGTTGTAAGGATTACATAGTGTGTCTGAATTTGGGTTCCCCTGAAAGAAGATCCTGAGATGGGTCTTCGCATCAGGTAGCTTATTGAGGAGGTGAAAGCGTGGAGGGAGGACTTGGAAGAGTGAGTCAGGGAGGGAGAAATGCCATGCCAACTAAGGATGAACTGGTGGGCTGGTTACCATGCTGAGCACTTGCAGCTCAATCCTCCAGGGGAATTTCTGAGGAACCTTACAGAATGGTGCTCAAAACTGTCTCTCTTAAGGATGAAAACCTGAGGCATTTATACACTAACTTTCAATCTGCATTTGTTGGATTCACTCCTGGGAGCTTTAACTTCCCTGCACAAACTGGTTGGCTTGTTCACTGACTGGGCAGCCTTCCCCAGCTTCAGAAGAAGCCCTGAGGCAGGAAAGCTAAGGCATGTACTTGAGGGGGAATGATGGCAAAAGACAAAGAGATTTCCACTGCAGCCACACTAAAACCAAGATGACCTACGCAGTGCAGCTTGCGGTTCAGAAATTATCTGGTGTGGGGATGGGCGCGGTGGCTCACGCCTGTAATCCCAGCACTTTGGGAGGCCGGGGCAGGGGGAATCACAGGGTGAGGAATTCAAGACCAGCCTGACCAACATAGTGAAACCCCATTTCTACTAAAAATACAAAAATGAGCTGGGCAGGGTGGTGCCCACCTGTAATCCCAGCTACTCAGGAGGCTGAAGCAAAAGAATCGCTTGAACCCAGGAGGTGGAGGTTGCGGTGAGCCGACATCATGCCACTACACTCCAGCCTGGGTGACAAGAGGGAGACTCCATTTCAAAAAAAAGAAAAAAAGAAATTATCTGGTGTGATGCATGAAATGCTAAGCACAGGGTATGAAAAATAGCATCTGCTTAAAAATTCTAATTAGTAGTAGCAGTAGTATCAGAATCAATGCTGAAATGTAAGGAGGGTAAACACCATTCATCTTTTGGGTCCTGAAGACTAAATAATGTTGACACATACCCAGATAGAAGATTTAGGCAATAGTGCAAGTCACAGAAGAGCATAAAATAATGAGCTCAACTAGGATTCCACAGGGATCTAGGTGCCCACAGGATATTGTGGCAGAGAGATCTAACAAATAGAGGGAATTTTTGTCTGGAATTCAAGGGAGAATGAGTGAGAGCTGGAGGTGGAGACTTGGGAACCATTAGTATCTGCATTAAAGTTCAAATATTTATGGATGTGTGATCCTAGAGGAAGAAAAATTCATTGAAGAAAATAAGAGGGCTAAGACTAGAACCTCAGGCAACAGTGGTATCTATGGGAACATGAAAGGAGAGTGATACTGGAAAGCAAACTCCGTAGAATAATCCTGCCAAGGAAGTAGGAGGCAAGCAGGAGAGGGTGGTGCCATGAAAACCAGAGCAGAGAGAAAGAGGAAAGTTTCCAGAAGGAGAGTGTGTAAAACAGTGTCAAATGCTGCAGAGACTAACATGAAAACAACTAAAATAGTCCATTACATGCTTTCTTTAAGATATATTTGTTTTTAGTGGAATATGATTTTAGTTTGAAAAACTAGAAACAATAAGAGTAATGAATAGAAACTGAAGCACAGGAAAATCTATCAAATTCAACTCAACGTGAGACACTTTTTGAGCACCTACAGTGTAGACATAAATTATCCAAAAATCATGCAAAACTAGTAATTAAAAATTCTTTAATCCTTCTCATCTGTTTCTCTTCTTGAAAAGCAGGTTTTATGGTATGAAAATCATATTACGGAATTGGCTGCAAGCTTTAACTCTATTCGTGTGCATGACTTGATCAGCAAGCATTCCTAACTGCTTTTTTTCCACTAGAATGCAAAGCATGTCATCTCAACAATGGAAGCTATGCAAGCCAACCTAATTATTAATACACCCACTGGCTTTTCCAAACATATGCTTAAATGTCCTCTTCATTCTGTGATTTGATAGCCTAGTATTGGAAAACAAGAAACCTCACTTGTTTCATTGCCGTAATAACCACTTGTCTTTTAGCTTGATGAGGAGGCATTGGCCACTAGGTGGAGAAAGATACCCAGTGACCCCCTAGGCAAAGACATGAACTGAATTTTTACCTCCCTAGATTCACTTAGTAACTCTCTAGACAGTAGGTTGAATTCAGTTGCGAACAAAAGAAATCTCTATGAATGGTGATGGCAAGTATTCCAGGCACTTAGGGGTCATTACTCTTTTCCCTGGAATCTATGCTTTCACTATCCAAGAATGAGTTCCTGCCCTTCTGATGAAGATAACTCTCAGAATTTGAATTAATGAGTCTTATTGTTCTGTCTCTCAGCCTTGAGCCTCTGCACAGCCCCAGGGAACACAGCACTAGCTACATCTGTGAAATAGAAAGAATTATTCTCCTCCATCCTCTCTTCAGTCATGGTGCCACCCTGAGATACCACGTTTGCCCTTAAAACACATAAATCATATTATCCAGAAATCATTACATTTGTACTGGAAACTTCAGAAGGACAAAAGGTCTTCAGGACCTAAAGGAATAAAACTCTTAAGGGTTAAGTTTTAGAACCACAACTGGCACAGTCATAAGCCATCCTAGGACCTGCCTTGATCTAGAATTATAGTAAATTTCCCATTATCTTTGAATAAGTAATGCAAATGATATTTTATAAAGAAGTCTGTTTCTCTAGCCAAAAGACATTTTTATTGAAACAAATTAAAGAATTTAATTGCTTATAAAACTTTTTCTACATACTTTATTTCTCAAACTTTTAAAATCAGAGCATAATCTTGTGGTTTTTTTCTTTCTAATCTTTTCCTCTGATTACACATCTCTCCTATTTTTAATGCATTAATCACTTTTACAGAAGACCTTAAAAATAGACTTTTAACTATCTCTTCAAATAGTTATACACTTATTATTTTCTAATCTCTTATTTAAACAGTTAGGCATGTTCAAATACGTAAGTTATTTGCAGAAAAATATTTTCCTACTTTCCAATTGATCAGTGTTGGCAGAGAGGAAAAACAAGAACAGACGTAATTGTTTCACAGACTTCATTATCTTCTTGCCCAAGAATATTCCAGCATCTGTCTTTTTAAACCTTGCATTATAAAAATTAAAAAATTAAAACAAAAAAGTGGAATAATGGATGCACAGAGGTGAATAATAAAAGCTGAAAAGGAAACTCAGTGGAACTGAACGAAGTGAGGACTACATGCAAAATATCTGATGAGGTCTCAAGGCTGCATCCGAAGACCTTATTGGTTTTTACCCCAGACTCATTCCTTTCTAACCTAGGTCTTTTCAGAATTGATTCCTTACTCCTTTCATCTCCAGCCGCTGCTTCCCCTGATGTTTTGGATCTCGTAAAGATGCCAATGGTTCTAAAGGTAACCATTAACTTTAATTATTTTATAGAGAAATTGCTATGATTAACTTAGTTGATAGAAACATTTTGAGATGAAACATTTTACTCAGCTAGATGACTTCAACCTTCAAGAAACCATACCCCAGGCTCATGTGCAAACTCCATGCATATATAGAATCACAAAAACATCAGAGTGGAGACCTCAGGCAGCAGCTAACCCTGGTCCCCTCATTGAATGCCATGACGTGAAAGCCTACCGCTGAGAAGCACCTTCCTCCATATATCTCATAACGATGGGTGATGAATTCACCCATGAGACAGTGCTCCTCATTCCTGATCCAGTGCTGATCCCAAGTTAAGATCTTCCTGAGGTACAGAGGAGTTCAGCCTCAGCAGAGTATCCTTGTTACACTGACGGAGAACAGCAGAAACTCTATGATGTCTACCACCAGAAATAAACAGAGTAGTGGTCTGTGCAGCTTAGATTTCTCTGATAGTCTGGTCTTATTACATGAGGGGCTGGCAGAGCCATTAGCTCAAGCTTCAAATGTAGACTTTTCACCTTAAACTCCAAATGATATTAAACGTTTAGTTACTGAAAGACAAAAATGGGACTGAAAGACATTCTCCACACAACCTGAAACTTGGATCCCTCCCAAGTTTCAACCCCAGAACTCTCAACCCTGGGTGACCACCCTGTAGGGCACCAGGAGCTTATGAATAACACAATCGTGTTGCATGATGCATCGCATGTGAATTAACATCATTGATTTGTTCAGTGTTATTACGTAAACTGTATAGATGCTTTGGTATTTCACTTTTTCATATACCAGAAGATTTAAAAATGAAAGGAATCTGACTTTTTTGGAGAAGCTCTGCTAGCAGAAGTATGACCAGGTCATTTGTGGGAAAATAGGGAATTCATCTAATAAAAACAGAGGCACCGCTCACAAATACTTTTCCTCTGCTAGACATTCTATTTGGAGCTTTGTAATACCATACCATGAAATAATACATGATTCTATGCAATCTTCACAATACCCTATCACCTAGGTACTATTATTACAGCCAATTCACAGATGAGGAAACTGGGGCTTAGGTTAAGTGCTCAAGCACATGCAATTAGTAAGCAGTTAAGCCACAACTAGACAGAACCCACTAGTGGCTGACATCAAAGCCATGTTCCAGCCTTGCTGGATCACCTCCCAGGGTGGGTTAATTTTTAGGAAGCAATCCTAATGCTTCAAGAAAATCATCAGGATGTCCTCACCTCCCACTTAGGGACCTGTCAATCACATATTAAGTTCTTCCCCTCAGCTGGTCCTGCCCATAACTTAATAACATAGAGGACGTGAAATGCTACAGCTTGTCCTAGAGAAGTGAGTGTTTGTGGGAGGGTCTACATTATATACTGAAAGCTGAAAGTCAGTGGCATGAGGACTAACTGCTGTTTGACTTACCTGTGATCCTACATCCTTTCCCCAAGCTTTGTTTCTAACTCACTACTGTCACTAGCCATTTCTGGTCCTTGTTTTACATTATAATCTATTGAATGGTGCAGTTATGGGTTGTTCCTCAGTTTTTCTGCCCACTTCAAAATAATAACCAAATCCTGTTTCTGTTTGTTTCTCCATAAACTCTAAAGGACAATATTTTTATCCAATATTCTCTCAGGGCCCATGATATGCCAAACCACCTCAAAGCCTAAGGTTATGTGAGCTGCTCACCCAGGACTGGGTCCAGGTAAAGTCAGAAGGATGGCAGAGTTTGTCTTCAGTGCCTCTCTTCACTTGCTCTCCATACAAGTATCTTCTGTTCTGCTCTTCCTGGACCTCTTATGCCTGCATGCTGCCCTGAATTCCTGCAATTAGGTTGGTAATTATATTACTAATGGCAATATGTGTTTGTGTCTGTGTGGTCACTGTTTCTTACTCCTCCAGAAGACACTGGAGGAAGTAAAGCCATTGGTAGAATTTCAGACTCTGCACCAGAGTGGAAGGAAGGCAGTTTCAGGAAAGAGTGGCTGCTATGACAGGCAAGTGATTATTTGTTCACAGAAGTAGGCACTGCCTAAAACTAATTGTTACATCCCAGACCATGCATGGCCAAGTGTGTACCTTCTTCCTTGCATCAAGATGAGGAAGCCTAGGAAAGACAGAGCCACCCAATGGAGAAGCCTCAAGAAAAAGTTCAGCCCAAGAGGCAGAATCCAGTGTCTAGAGGATTCAAGGCAACAGAGAAAGGAAGTGGTCCAGGCAAGCTGTCAACGTCAGGAGCATAACACAAATTGGCAGGTGGGTGGAACAAGAAGGAGGAGATTCACCCCGAACCAGTCACATTCAGAGATGTGTAGAGAAAAGAACCACTGGGGAGACAGGGCTCAGCAGCCAGGCTGTGGGGAAGGAGCACTGTGTGGATCTCTGGCATGCCGAGGGCCACACTAACACAGGTCCCTGATTCCAAGATACCAGGCAGGTAGCAGAGATGTTAATTTGACTCAGGAAATAAGACAAGAATCTATCTCTTGAGTATAAGTGCAAGGCCTGCATCCCAGGGCAAAACCTCCCTCATCATAATGGAGATTCAAGTTCAAGGCTAGACTTGGTGCTCTGGCCCCTAGACAGAGTCCTTCAAACTCACTGGATTGTAGTCAGGGTAGATCCATCCTTGAGATGCGGAGACAACTGGCCCAGCAGCTGAAAGAGCAATGACTCCAGGTTGGAGGTATGAGATGGGATTAGGGAGGGCCCATGTAACACTTTATGCTAACTAGGAAAAGGCATCCCATGCAGACTGCGGTAAACCTGTGGACATAGTGCTTGGCAAGTGTACCACATCTTTGTGTTATTTGGAAAGATGCCTCTCCCAGTTGGACCTAGGCCTGCACAGGCACAGCCTGATGTGTGGGAAACAGACTAGATTCTGGCCTCCTCCTTGTTCCTCAGTCAGACACTGTGATGGTAATGTTAGGTGTCAGCTTGACTGGATTGAGTGATGCCTAAATGGCTGGTAAAGTATTGTTTCTGGGTGTGTCTGTAAGGATGTTTCAGGAAGAGATTGACATGTGAGTCAGTGGGTTGACAGAGGAAGACCTGCCCTCAACACAGGCAGCACCTTCCAGTCAGCTACAGGCCCGTCTGGGACAAAACTGGCAGGAGAAGGAAGATTCACCTTCCCCACTGTCTCTCTCCCCTCCAGAGCGGGACCTTTTTCTCCTCCTGCCTTTGAACATCAGACTCTAGGTTCTTCAGCTTGCAGACTCTGGGACTTGCACCAGCAGCCTCCCAGGGGGGCTCTAGGGCCTGAGGCCTGCACTTTCAGCTTCCCTGGTTCTGAGGCTTTGGGCAGAAACTGAGCCACACTACCAGCTTGGAGCCATGCTACCAGCTTCTAAGATTCTCCAGCCTGCACTTGGCCTATTGTGGGACTTCATCTCTGAGACTCTGTGAGTCAATTCCTCTAATAAATCTCCTTCCATATATCCTACTGATTCTATCTCTGGAGAACGCTGACTCATGCAGGTACCCTGGGCAGTAAACAACCTGTCAAATAATACCCAGCAGACCTGGAAGGCACAGTGACTTCACAGAGAGAAGTTTGTTCTGGAAAGGCCTAGAATTGAGGGCAGTGGAAGGGTTTTCTTTCTCCCCTCTAATGTATAACCAAGCTTCCTACACAAACCCTATGATATACAAAAAGTAGAGTCAAGAGGAACCCGCATCAGTATCTAATCAACAGACTTTTTTCCCTCCTAGAAAGGGCATTTAAATATCAATTCAAGCTAAGAAAACTGAGAAACTCCAGAATAAATGTCTTGGCAAAAACATACATATTCCATAACTTTCTTTTCATAGTCAAGTTATGTTCCTTCTTTTTTTTTTTTTTTTTTTTCCCCAGGCCTTTCCTAGCAGAGTTTTTGCTATCTCTGACCAAGCAGAAGATAAGTTGGACAGATGCACCATTCAGAGGCCAAGTTCCACACAGCAGTTTTGTTTTTTTTTTTCTAGAAGTAACATCTGGCTCTATGGCTTTTTCCCCCTTGGAGACTCAGCGGCTATGGACGTGGCTGGCTGGCTGCTTGGCTTACTTCACAGCTGTGGGGCCACATCCCAAGTTCCTCCGGCATAAGCTGCAGCTGTGCAACATCTGACTTCATCCTTCCACGTCTCCCCACCCCCCTTGTCCTTTTACTTGAGGCAGACCCCCAAGAAATCCAGGCAAAACTCTGAAAAACATGGGATGGTGTCAGCACTCTGGTCCCTGGCCCTTGGTAGCTATTAGAAGTAAAACCACACCTTGTAGGGACCAGTGTTCTGTCACCATGTTAATGGTTTGAGGAAGAGGTTAAACTCTTTGGTCAGGCAAGACCTGGGGGGAAACATGGGTTTCTATTCACAAGGGAGATGAAAAGAAAAATCTTTTTGGAGAGTGGGGCCTTTTCTGTCAGTGAGGCCGAAGATTAAAAATGAAGAGAAGAGCCTACAAAGATACTTATGAAAGAATGGAGAGCAATGGTCCCTAAGGATCCAGAAATGCCTGTGAATTGGAAGGATTTCAGTTCCGGTAATTCTTTGAAAACAACATTTTCATTTTCTAAGTGATACATACTCATTAAAGAAAATATAGAAAAAGAAAGAAAAATATATATACCTAGAGAGAATCATACTTCTTCCATCCAAACTCAGACCATTTGGGGCATTGCTTTCTTTCCCTTTTTTTCTTGCATATAGAATTCTGGAGAGTTGGGCTTACTCCTAGATTTAGTCATACATGATATATGTTTATATATGTACAATGTTAAATTATACAAGTTTTGTCATGTAATTAATGTCCTTTGTAACAACTTTTAAGGGTGGCATAATTGAGCAGTTACGGCAATTTTCTAAATCTATTATAATTGTTTTAATAGGCACTAAAGAGACATTTTAAAGAAGCAAACAAAATCAGTAAAAAGAAAACCTGGATTTAGGCAATAAGAAGAGAGAAAAAATAAACTCTAAGATTTATTTATATAGCCCGGAGACTAGCAGGATGGTGATATCAATAGCAGAAATATTGAAGCAAGAGCTTGAGAGGTTGCCTATTTCCTGGCCACTCAAAGTGTAGTCCATGAATCACCAACATCAGCATCATCAGGGAACTTGTTAGAGGTGCAGAATCTTATCCTCCACCTTAGACCTACTGAGTCAGAACCTGCATCTTAAAAGGACCTTCAGACAGTTGATATGCTCAACAAAGATCAGGAATCACTGGCTCAATACAATCCCTTTCCCCAACCAGAGATGTAAAGTCTGGCTGCAGTCACACAGCTAAATACTGGAGATCTGGTCAACCTCTAGTAATAATACAAAATAACATTTATCAATAACTAAGTGCCAGGAACGATTCTAATTGCTTTATATTTAATGCTTACAACAACCATGTTAGCATCCCTTTTTATGATAAAAAAAAAAAAAACTGAGTTTCAAGTAACTTGCCCAAGGTCCCATATTAACTGGCAGAACTGAGATTGAACCCTGGGTATCTGTCTTCACAGCTTATACTCCTAACCACCAAACTAAACTGGATGATGGATGGATGGATGGATGGATGGATGGATGGATGGATGGATGGATGGATGGATGGATGG
>NW_012119265.1:11623998-11633311 GCF_000951035.1 Colobus angolensis palliatus
GACAGAGCGAGACTCCATCTCAAAAAAAAAAAATTTATTAACTTACAATTCTGGAGATAAGAAGTCTAAATGGACACTCCTGGGCTAAAATCAAGGTATCAGTAGGGCTAGTTTCCTTTTGGAGGCTCTAGGGGAGAACAGGCTTCCTCAGCTTTTCCAGGTTCTAGAGGCTGCCCCCATTCTTTGGGTTGTAGCCTCCTTCTACTGGCAATTTCATTACTTCGATCTCTACTTCTGTCATCACAGCTTCTTCTGTGACTGATTCTCAAGCCTCTCTCTTTAGCTTATAAGGACTCCTTTGATTACTTTGATTCCACTGGGATAATTCAGGATAATACTCTCTATCTCAAGATCCTTAATGCAATCACAGCTTCAAAGTCACTTTTGACATGCATAGTAACACATTCTCAGGTCCAGAAGATAGGATGTGACCTTCTTTGGGGCCACTATTCTGCCTACTACAGTACGTTCCTTTTTTCTCCCATGCCCTGTTCCTAGGCTGTGTCTCAATATATTCCCTTCATCCTATTACCCACTGTGTCCTTCTCATTCTTTCCCCTCGTAATAAAACCATGTAATGGTTCCAGTAACACATCAGCCAAACAGGAAGAAGGAAGCATAATGGGTCAATCCCTGAGCCACCACTTTTCCACTGGAGCATAACCATTCTTTTTTGTTGTTTTGTTTTTTCAAACAAAGCTATTGTCTTGGATCTGATTTTCTAAAAATCAAAACATCACGTTTCCTGGTTCAGAATGTGCCTACAAAACAATAGGAGGCTATCATTTTTTCCAGGTAACTTTTATAAAGGAAAAAGTTACATTGAAATAGTTCATTATATTGATATAGACAATGAGAAGGTCAATTAGGAAGTATATATCCAAAGCACATTCAATTCTGAAATCTATCCTAAAAAAGTAATTAGGGATGGGCATGAAGATGCACAAATGTTAATGATGAACAGTAGAGAACAACCTAAATGTTCAGGATTACAGAATCAATTTCATGAATTACTACATATCCTGTGCAGAGGGTCACTATGTAGCCTTTAAAATGAATATCGTGGTATGTATTAAGTGACATGAAATAGAGTAGTGACATCAATTTTCAGAACTATACAACATGGTTGATTAATATATATTATACCCAGTTATATTACTAAGATTACACCCAGTTATAAACAACCACAGGGAGTTTTTTTTTCTTCTTCTTTTGGCTATGGTTTTCTAATTGCCCCACTGTAATTTACATTACTAAGCCATAAAAAAGCAAAGTAGGATTTACTGATGAAAATACGTGAATATTTAAAATTTTTTAATAATAGCAATAGTAACTGGAATGCATTTAGTTCTTAGGAGTTTGAAAACCATATTCTCATGCAAACTTTGTATCCCCATAAAGTTATTTAGACACTAACAAGGAATATTTATACTCAAAACAATCAATGAGAATCCACACAGCTTAAGTAGCAGAAGCAAGATCTCCCTTCTCCTGTTTCCTGTGATGCTCTTGTCTCAGAGGCCGACTGCAGCTTTTTCAATGTGCCACACTTATTAGCAATGTAGGGCCGATACATCGGCTCTTCCCTGTGCTTGGAAAACTCTTCCCACAGATCTTCACAGAGCTGGCTCCCTCTTATTACATAAGACTCAACTCAAATGTCATCTTCTCAAAGAAGTCTTTCCTCACCATCTGGTTGAAAATGCTTCTCCTACCCCTTCTCCTAGTCAGTTTTCTTCATGACACATATCTGAAATTATCTTATTTATTACCTTGTTTGCTCGTGTATCATTTACTTCTCCCGCCACCCACCCACCACCACTACCACCTTACCCTCCTAAAATGTAAAGTACATGAAAGCAAGGCTAGTTTTTGCCCTATTTAATTCCTAGAACATGTCTCACATACAGGAGACCCTCAATACATTTTTGTTACATAATTCTCAGTACAGGTTAATTTTGAAGAAACTTCATCTGTAGCATTATAGGACAATTATTATAAAATAGTTTTTTAAAAAATTTTTGTAACATTCAATTCCTTATGTACTTTTTCTTTTTTTAATTGAATTATGATTTACATTAAATGCACGGATCTCAAATGTATACTTTCATAAATTTTGACAATTACAAACCCACTTAACCCACATCCCAATCAAAATGCAGAGCATTTCAGTTGCTCCAGAAAGTGTACTTTGCCCCTCCTATTCCTCTCCACAGAGGCAAAAATTATTCTGATTTCTAGCACCTAGATTAGTTCATCCTGCTCTTAAACTTCATATAAAAGAAATAATACAATGGTATGCTTTTGGGGGCAGGAAGACTGGCTACTTTCCCTCAACATTATACCTCTATACCCATATTGTTACATTTAGTCATAATTATTTATTCTCATTGTGTAGTGTTCTACTGTATAAATATTTTTCTATTTTATTTTTCTATTTTTCTGTTGATGTATATGTGGTTTATTCTCAGGCTTTTGGGGCTATTACAAATAAAGCTGATATGAACTTGTTTTTTTTTTTTTTTTGAGATGGAGTCTCGCTCTGTCGCCCAGGCTGGAGTGCAGTGGCATGATCTCGACTCACTGCCATCTCTGCCTCCGAGGTTCATGCCATTCTCCTGCCTCAGCCTCCTGAGTAGCTGGGACTACAGGTGTCCGCCACCACGCCCGGCTAATTTTTTGTATTTTTAGTAGAGACGGGGTTTCACCGTGTTAGCCAGGATGATCTCGATCTCCTGACCTCATGATCTACCCGCCTCAGCCTCCCAAAGTGCTGGGATTACAGGCGTGAGCTACCATGCCCGGCCTGATATGAACATTCTTAAGCAAGTCTTTTGTGACATATATTTTCATTCTCTTGGGTAAACACCCAGGAGTAGAATTTGTTTTAAACCAATCTGCCAGCTCATGTAGCGACACAAGTATGCTCAGGCAACAGGAAAACCACCTAGCCAGTCTACAGAATCAGGACAAATTACTGCATTTTGAATTGGTTATTGTTCAGCAATGAAAACTAACAAGGTATTTTATCTCGTGTTCTCTGGAACAAGAGTGCCTGGTTTAGAATCTCAGCTCTTTCACTTACCAGCTAGGTGACCATAGGCAAGGTATTCAGCCTCTCTGTGGAGTCAGATGTCCAACCCTTCTTCCTCATCCACAGTTTTCACTGAGTACATGACTACCCAGCTAGATCACATTTCCTAGCCTCTCTCACACTTATTAACCAAATGACTAAAGAACGTGAGCTGAATCAAAATGTGCCATTTCTTAGTGTGGACTTTAAGATATTGGGCATGGGTTTCTTCATACCTGCTTCCCTTTCTAAAAGACTGAGACATAGATGTGCTCACAATCTAGTTTTAATCATGCAAAGACAAAGACAATGTCCTAGAAAATGATGGAGAAACAAGATGTAAGAAACATGGTTTCCTTTACGACTACACGGAGCAGAGCTGCACAACAGGCTAGGCTCCCCAGACTACCAGAAGCTTCTCTACTCTTTAAGCCACAGTATTTTTCTGTTTCTTTGTTACAGTACCTTTCCCTTTATCTTAACTAATATACTCTCTATGCTTTACTTTAAAATAATGCTTGAGATCAATTTGAAATTGGTTGATATTCTCTTCATGAAGTGGAAATAATAGAAGCATTATAAGGTCATTAGAGTCTGTCAATACCCCCATACAGGAAACATGTCTTGTTGTAATTGGATACAACAAGATAGTCTACCAATGTCCAAGGAAATTTCTTATAATTCAGTATATACCACCATATAGTCAAGGCTTCAAAAAGTTTCTCTCATTTTGACTTTAATAGAAAAGTGTTCTAAGAGCAGCACTCAAAGTATTCAACCCACTATTGGGCTAAGATTAGTTGTTCATGTTAGCAATGTATATTTTTGAAGTATCCAATCTCAACGCTTGACCAAATGAGATGAAGTCCTTGTTTCAATTTGGCTTTTCACAACTTTTAATTTACTAAGATTAAATGAGGCAACTTGATTTTTTCTTTGCCAGATTTGATATACTATGGAAGAGCATAAAGACATACTTTTTATTTTGTGGTCAACTCCTTTACCTTGATGGTCAATCATGAAGACAACATGATTGAGTGAAATAAATTTATCCTTACTGTTTTTAAAGCAATGGTGCTCATTTGAGTATCGGACAACTAGAAACATAGGAAATGCAGACAAATTTTATGTGAAGGGATTAAGCACGAATATCTTATTTAAATATTCATGCTTAAAAAGGAATTCTCTCTGAAATCTCTCATATTTAGAGTAATTCTTATACAGCAGGAATTTTGCTAAACTTGTTGCAAGCTTTGAGCACATGTGAAACAAAACAAAATGTGACCCAATGTTAACAGAGTCTGAAAAATTCACAGAACTGTGCTATTTTACAGTAGTCTGCCAAAATTCATATTGAATGACTCATTAGAAGTTTATAAAATAAAAATAGATAAAATATGCATAAATCCTTACACACAATATGCATAAAGTCTTATTACTTTTTCATGTTTTCGTGGCTGTTACAGAATTTGTTTTAAAATTGATGCTAATGTGCCTGAGTGAATAACCATTTAATTCAAGAATAAAATGAAAATAAGCTTAGTTGTACATTTCTTCATGTATCTATACATATGAGTATATTCTTGATGTGTTAAGGCCTGTTTCAGCAGTCTAAGATTAATCAGTATGGGAAGTAAAAGACAAGGAACAAAAGCCAATACTCAATTCCAATATATTAGGAATATTAGAATCCCTTTGAGGGGAGAAGTCAATGATAGTTTATGTAAAATAATTTGGAGATACATTGAATAATAATCAGGCAAACTCTCTTTAGAATGAGGTTATGAGGGACAGTAGGGATGGTACAAAGACAAATATATTTTCTTCTGTCTACAAGAATGGGCTGGAACCTCATCAGGAATATGATCTGGTACCATTACCCTTCCAATTTAGACCTGTGGTTTGATTGAGAGATGTAAACAAATACATACTAGAAGCTGAACAAATTAACACTGGTCACCCCACCAAATTCAGTTAGCTTGCACCTAGATTCCTAACACATATTTCTACTAGAAGTCTGGCAATTAGCAAACCAGGTTTTGAGTTGTAGATGTTGCTTTTAAGGGAAAGGTTTTATCTCCAACTTTAACTCTTTCAGATTACTTAATATTTATAAAGGAACTAATTACGACTTTATAGTGAGGAAATCTGGCAAATATTACCTTAAATGAGTTACCAAAGTTAACGTCACCAATAGGCAAACTGGCATATTTGCCCGTTGACATTGTATACTGAAAACACAGAACTCGAACTTTTTTTAGTATGACTACCCAAAATGAATAGCCTGAATCTAATCGTGTTATGCATCAGGAGGGAACATCAAATAAAATAAAGGACTTTTTACAAAACACTGGCCTATACTCCTCAAAAATGACAATGTCTTGAAACACAAGGGTAGAGAAACTATCCAAAGTAAAGGAGCTTTGAGGAGACATTAGGACTAAATGCCATGCACGATCCCAGGCTAGATCCTCTATAGAGAGTAAATTGCTATGAAAAACTTTAAATATGGATTGCATTTCATTAAAGGGTATCATTAAAATGCTATGTTTCCTGAATTTGATAATTACACCGTGGCTATATAAAAGAATGTCTCCATACTTAGGAAGTACATGCTTTAAGTAAAATACAGGCTTAGGTCAAGGAACGCAATGACTGCAACCTATTCACAACAGGTTCAGAAAATATTATGTAGATATAAAGAAGGAAGTTACGATACATCAAATATGATAAAATATTAATAATTAGTGAATCTGGATAAAGAATTTATAGGAGTTATTTATGCTACTCTTTCAACTCTTCTTTAAATTTTTTTTAGATTGTAATTCCAGTAAATATTTTATTAGAACTGTTCTTCTGTTTAATAATTTCAACTTCTATTTTAGATTCAGGGGGTACATGTGCAGGTTTATTACATGAGTATATTGTGGGATGCTGACGTTTGGGTAGAATGAACCCAACACCTAGGTAATAAGCATAGTACCCAGTAGTCAGTTCTTCAACCCTTGCCCCTCTCCTACCCTCCCACACAGTAGTCCCCAGTGTCCATTGTTGCCGTCTTTATGTGATGAGTACACAATGTTTAGCTCCCACTTCTAAGTGGGAACATGTGGTATTTCATTTTCTGTTCTTGCATTAATTTTCTTAGGATAACAGCCTCCAGTTGCATGTGTGTTGCTGCAGTGGACGTGACAAAGAGACACATGCACACGTTATGTTCATTACGGCATTATTCCCAATCGCAAAGACAGAATCAACACAGGTGCTCATCAATAGTGTACTGGATAAAGAAAATGTGGTACATAGACACTATGGAATACTACAGAGTCTTCTTTGAATTTAAAGTTAAATTTAGAAATATTTAAACTTAACTCTAAACACATGAGGTTATTAAAACTTGAAAGATAAGAAAAGTCATCATTGCTTTCAATACACATTATCTTGGTAAATAATATTGGTGAGCTTCAGAACTTTAAAAAAATGATGTTTATCTCTTGGTAACCTAATAACACAGATAATTAGAGCTATTCATTAAACAGATAGTTTTAACTATTCCTACACATGTTTGAAATGGATATTTTTCAGAGTGCTTTTCTTTCACAGTAGTTCCATTGGAAATATCTGAGTAGTGAGAATGTTTTCAGTGGACATTGTCAACCACTTAACATCCAGAAAGCTAAACTTTGAATATCATGGACGTTTATTATAAGGTGCACTCTAAATCCAAAGATCCATGGCTCCCCTACAAATTCATTCCCTCTGTATTACTGGGTCCCTGTTATGTATCAGGCACTAAGTCATTCGCAGACCATCTTAAACCACATCCATCATTTCCAGTAAACTGTCAGTTCCCAGACAGGTGTCTCTAGGTCACGCCTCTGTCCAGAGCTGCAGAGTCACATGGGCCACAGCCTACTGTGAAGCTTCCCTTAGATGTCTCACAGGCATCTTCACCTGCACCTGCCAAACTAAACTTTCATCTTCCCCTTTGAATCTGCATATCCTTCCATCTTCTCCTATTTCAACAAATATTGAATCTTTTTAGTTGATTCAGGGAGAAACATGGGAGTCACCTCTGCATCCTCCATCTTCTTATTCACATTCAATGAGTTGCCAAGTCCTACCAATCCTATCCTATCTCTAAATATAGCATTTTATTTTTTGAGATGGAGTCTCCCTCTGTTGCCCAGACTGGAGTGCAATGGCACGATCTCAGCACACTGTAACCTCTGTCTCCTGAGTTCAAGCTTTTCTCCTGCTTCAGCCTCCCAAGCATCTGGGATTATAGGTGCCTGCCACCACACTCAGCTAATTTTTGTATTTTTAGTAGAGACATGGTTTCACCATGTTGGCCAGGCTGGTGTGGAACTCCTGACCTCAGGTGATCTGCCCACCTTGGCCTCCCAAAGTGCTGGGATTACAGGCATGAGCCACCACACCTGGCCTTGTTTTGTTTTGTTCTGTTTTGTTTTTGTTTTTGAGTCAGAGTCTTGCTGTGTCACCCAGGCTGGAGTGCAGTGGCATATTCATGGCTTATTGCAGCCTCAACCTCCTGGGCTCAAGTGATCCTCCCCTCTCAGCCTCCTGAGTAGCTGGGACTACAGGCATGCACCACCACACTTGGCTAAGTGTGTGTGGGGGGGGGGTAAGAAATGGAGTCTTGCTCTGTTGTCCAGGCTGGTCTCAAACCTCTGACCTCAAACGATCCTCCTGCCTTGGCCTCCCAAAGTGCTGGGATTACAGGCATGAGCCACCATGACCAGCCATAAATATATCTTTAATCCATCTATTTTTCTCATTTCCATCTAAGAGAGGGAAGTAAGCTTAGTGGTGAAAAATATGAATTCTGGAATCAGATTACTGAATTGAAATCCAAGCTGCAACCTCCTAACCATGTGACCTTGGACAAGTTACTTTGCCTCACTGTTCATTAGTGTCTTCATCTGTAAAACTGGACCCAATAATGGTATCCATATTATAGGATTCTTATTGTGAGTACTCAATAAGTGTTCAATATCACTGTCTCCTTTGCCACCGCTCCAGTCCAACCATTATCTCTCAACTAGACCAGCCTTTTACTGATCTCTCTAATTCTGCATTTGTGCCTCTCTAACCTACATGACAACTAGAGGATCTTTACAAAACACTGCTGGAAGCATGCAATTCCCCTGCTTAATGCCTTTCAGTGGCTTCCCTTTACCCTTGAATAAAATCCAAACTTTTTTCAAAGACCACATGTCCCTGTATGACCTAGCCTAGTGTTTCTCCAACTTTTGGCAGCTGAAGACCACGTGATGGGTAGTCAGTTGACACAGTGCTACTAATTTCAGGTTAAAAAAAAAGAACCAAAGGCTTATCCTAATATGAAGTAATAAACTGTCACTTAAAAGTAAAAATGATAATGGTTATATATAAGTAAGAAGAATATTGTTTATAATTTTCACCAAGGCATCCAGCTCCACATAAACTTAGTTTCGTTTCCATCTATACAGAGATGGTTTATTTTCTTATATTTATTTCTAATAAACTGTAAAATCATAAATTACAATTATGGGCCATCAGCAATGACAATCTAGGGTGAATCTGTCAGAGAGTTCATAACTGAATTAAGCAGAGGACCCAAAAAGTATAGGGTGATTTCTCACTGAAGATCACTTTCAAAGTTCTGTCAGATGCTAAGAAAGGAGCAAATCACACAAAACAGAAATGTTAGTGATTTGAACCAATTCCCAATCCAGTCTGATAACATTCAATCCTGGCAGCATTTCTTCTGGTTCTATGGTAGCATTTACATATGGTTTTCGACTAACCTTCAATAATGTATGTCAATTTGTCTGGGACCTAGCACATCATCATGTGCTAGGGAAAAAAAAAAAAAACTCATAGCAACAGAGCCCTTTTCATTGTAGGGCAGTCTTTGCAAAATGATGTGCTGTCATCTTACCTTCAACATTAAAAATCACCATACACCAGCTTCCAAACAATCAATGAGGTTGTTTGAGATTCTGAGATGACTAAGATATACCACTTGAGCAAACCACTTAAAAAGGTATTTCAGTGATATAACACTGTCGTTATCAGATCATCATGAAGAAATGTTGGCAGGACACAGTTGCTCACACCTGTAATCCCAGCACTTTGGGAGGCAAGGCAGGTGGGTCACTTGAGGTCAGGAGTTCAAGACCAGCCTGAACAACATGGTAAAACCCTGTCTCTACTAAAAATACAAAAATTAGCCAG
>NW_012119265.1:11633361-11638975 GCF_000951035.1 Colobus angolensis palliatus
TGTTGGGAACTGGAGTAAAGGTCACTCTTGCTATGCAAAGTAACTGGCGGTATTTTGCCCCTGCCCTAGAGATCCGTGGAACTTTAAACTTGAGAGAACGATTTTGAGTATCTGGTAAAAGAAATGTCTAAGCAGCAAAGCATTCAAAAGGTGACAGAGCATAAAAGTTTGGAAAATTTGCAGGCTGACAATGCAGTGGAAAAGCAAAACCCATTTTCTGGGGAGAAATTCAAGCCAGCTGCAGAAATTTGCATAAGCAACGAGGAGCCAAAGACACCAAGACACCAAGACATAGGGAAAATGTCTCCAGGGCATGCCAGAGACCTTCATGGCAGCCCTTCCCATCACAGGCCTGGAGGCCTAGGAGGGAAAATGGTTTCATGGCCTGGGCCCAAGGCACCCCTTGCTGTGTGCAGTCTTGGGTCTTGGTGCCCTGCATCTCAGCCACTCTAGCTGTGGCTAAAAGGGGCCAATGTACAGCTCAGGCCATTGCTTCAGAGGGTGCAAGCCCCACGCCTTGGCAGCTTCCATGTGGTGTTGGCCTGCAGATGTGCAGAAGTCAAGAATTAAGGTTTGGGAACCTCCACCTAGATTTCAGCAGATGTATGGAAATACCTGGATGTCCAGGTAGAAGTTTGCTGCAGGGGCAGAGCCCTCATAGAAAACCTCTGCTAGGGCAGTACAGATAGGAAATGTGTGGCCGGAGCCCCCACACAGAGTCCCCACTGGGGCACTGCCTTGTGGAGCTTTGAGAAGAGGCCCACTGTCCTTCAGACCCCAGAATGGTAGACCCACTGACATCTTGCACCATGAACTTAGAGAAGCCACAGATACTCAATGCCAGTCCATGAAAGCAGTCATGAGTGGGTCTATACCCTGCAAAGGCACAGGGATGGAGCTGCCCAAGGCTGGTGGGAGTCCACCTCTTGCATCAGCATGACCTGGATGTGAGACGTGGAATCAAAGTCATTTTGGAGCTTTATGATTTGATTGCCCTGCTGGATTTCAGACTTGCACGGAGCCTGTAGCCCCTCTGTTTTGGCCAATTTATCCCACTTGGAATGGGCATATTTACCCAATGCCTGTATCCCCATTGTATTTAGGAAGTAACTTACTTGCTTTTGATTTTACAGGCTCATAGGTGGAAGGGACTTGTCTCAGATGAGACTTTGGACTTAGACTTTTGGGTTAATGCTGGAATGAGTTAAGATTTTGGGGGACTGTTGGGAAGGCATGATTGTGTTTTGAAACGTGAGGATATGAGATGTGCAAGGGGCCAGGGGCAGAATGATATGGTTTGGCTGTGTCCCCACCCAAATCTCATCTTGAATTATAGCTCCCATAATCCCCATATGTCATGGGAGGAACCCAGTGGGAGGTAACTGAATCATGGGGGTGGTTACCCCCATGCTGTTGTTCTTGTGATAGTGAGTTCTCACAAGAACTTATGATTTTTTAAGAGGCTTTCCCCCTTTTGCTTAGCAATTCTTTCTGCTGCCATGTGAAGAAGGATGTGTTTGCTTCCCCCTCCACCATGATTGTAAGTATCCTGAGGCCTCCCCGGCCAGACTGAACTGTGAGTCAATTAAACCTCTTTCCTCTATAAATTATCCAGCTTCAGGTATGTCTTTATTAGCAGCTTGAGAAGGGACAAATACACCAAGTAAATAATATGGATTCTATAGCCAGAGGGCCTGTGTGAATCCTGGCTCTGTCACTTCCTAGCTGTATGAATTTAATACCTCTGTGTCTTGGTTACCTCATCTGTAAAATGACACCTTAATTATACCTATCTCAGAGTTTTGGTAAGGATTAAATATGTTAATATATGCTGACACATAGTACTAGAATGTTAGCCATTATTATCATGATCATCATTATTACTACTACTACTATTATTTTTCACTCTCCTCCTAACGTCAATATCTGGAGTCTCCTCTCTCACCCACATCCCTCCTTTTTAGCATAGGGGAGATATGCTGATGGATTTCAGTCAATCAGGCCCCACCTCGGGTGCCCTTTCTGTGGTTCAGTGGGTACTAGAAGTGGTGCCTGACTGACGGAAATCCCTCAACACATCTCCCCTAACCCAAGCAAGGCAGAGAGAAACCTAGCACTTGTTCAGGAAATGCAGAGATGCTCATTCTCCTCCTTACAGAGCTGGGTTGCTGAAGATGGGAAGCTTACTTCCATTGTGTGAGGAGTGACTGGTATGCCAAAGGCGCACTTGTAGAGCTTGAGGATGGAGCCAACCCAGAAGTGAGAGCCAAGAAAAAATCCTAGTGGCAAAACCAAATCCTAGATCAGCCAAACCCAAAAGCCAGCTTCCCTGGAATGTTCACTTACAGGACTGTAAATTACTGCTATGGTCTGAATGTTATGTCCCCCCAAAATTCATATGTTGTAACCTTATCACCAGTGCATTGTATTAAGTGGTGGGGACATTTGAAGGTGATTAAGTCATGAGAGCATCCCCACAAAGTCATATCCTTACGAATGGGATCAGTGCCCTTATAAAGATGTCTAAGGGAGCATGTTCATTCCTTCTATCTTGTGAGGACACACAGAAGGCATCATCTTATAAAAACAGGCCCTCAGGCCAGGCGCGGTGGCTCACGCCTGTAATCCCAGCACTTTGGGAGGCCGAGACAGATGGATCATGAGGTCAGGAGATTGAGACCATCCTGGCTAACACGGTGAAACCCCGTCTCTACTAAAATACAAAAAAAAATTAGCCGGGCGTGGTGGCGGGCACCTGTAGTCCCAGCTACTTGGGAGGCTGAGGCAGGAGAATCACTTGAACCCAGGAGGCAGAGGTTGCAGTGAGCCAAGATTGTGCCACTACACTCCAGCCTGGGTGACAGAGTGAGTGAGACTCCATTTCAAAAAAAAAAGAGAAATATGTTTAAATTATTTCCTCATTGCAAAAACTTGTTTGTATTTATTATGTGTATGGTTTATTTTTTATCTCCTCCCCTAGAATGTATGCTCCACAAAGGCATTGATGCCTTTTATCTGACTTGTTCACCACAATATCCTCAGCACCTAGTAGCTTCTCAATGAATATCTGTTACAGAAATCAATAGATCTATGGTAAACGACTGGCCATTTTCCCAAACCTGTACTATAGATTTTAAAATCATATAAAAATTGATAAGTAACAATGGTTTTTACTGAAGAGCAAGTGTGATATGGTCTTAAAGATTCAGACTTAGGCTTGAATTCCTGCTCCATCACTTAACTTACTCACTTTGCGACTTTGAGCCTGAGCCTCCATTTCCATTTCAAAACAATGGAAATCATGACACCTACCTCTGTAATTATGGAAAAGATTGAATGTGATAAGTGTGCACAATTTCTCAGCACAATGACTAACACATAATAGTTGTTCATTAAATGTTAGTAAGCTCCATTTCCCTTTTCTCTTTCCTTTGTGATTACTGTCAGAGTTACTTCCTCTGTCTGACAAAGGCTGAGCAGGGCTGGCACAGGATTTTATTTTGCATGTCAGTCAGTATATGTTCACTGCCTGGAACACTAGGCCAAGAAGAATTTGGCAGCCATGTCCAGATTCAGCAAATCAGCCCCACGATATCCACCCTGGCATTGGAGGGGAGAATGGCAGCACCTGAGCAGAATCTACCATCCTGGATTTACAAACTCACCCAACTGCCTCATAAAAGGACCCTCTACCCCTCAGAATACTCATTTGATTTTTCGAGCATAACTGTGAGAGGAGCTCTGTTACACAAGCATCAATTGTAGAATTATTTCTGAGGTTAAGGAAGGTTTAAGGAAAGATGGTGGAAAATCTATATTTCTACAAAGGCTTGTCAAACCAATTGAGCTGTCACTTCATTTTATGAAGTCTGCTGCTTTCAGTATATTCAGGTCTGGGTTTAAGACCATGGAGGTTTAGCTAATCAGGCTTCACAAATCCTATGTCCTCAACAGGATTTTGACAACGCACATTTACTAGAAGGAAGCTTCTCCCAATGACATAAAGAAAATGTCAACATTTCTGTAAAAGATCTTCAGTCCAGAATAACTTAGGATTAAGCATCGTATTGATCCCAGTGGTTTAAAAAATACTAAGAATAAGTGCATGAGACAGATGTTAACTGAAGAAAAGAGTTTTAGAAATGGATATAATTATTCTCCTAAGTATTCATCAAGTTGACTAGGTCCTGTAACAGTATCTCTTATGTCCTCATGGTGTAGAGAATGTGATAGCTTAATTTTTTAAGTCTGTATTATGTCCAAAATGTATTTCGGAGGAAGGAAGAGACTGAAAATGATATTTAGTTCTTTTCTTTTAGTTGTACCAAAGGCAGTTAACTTGTCTAACTGTAAGCTTTTTTTTTCCAAAGTAGAAGGAAATACACATTTCCCATTAGCACCAAATTTACCTACCAGAAAAAATAAATAAATAAGACAAAACAAAACAAAAGATTAGTTGGCTTCTGTTCATATTAAATCAAGAAATCTGTAGCTACAGATATAGTCATTATATCCAAGTAATGAAGTTTCACACTTACTCACAGTCCCAATACTGTTTTGATTATGCAAAAGGTAGTCATGAAAATGGGGGCGAAGATATTAAGCAGTCGTCCTTGATTAAGAAATAGTTACAATCAGCGGCAGAGATGATACAGTTAAGAAGTACATTGTGTTATCAACACCTTCAGTAATAACTAAGGCATGTCAATAGTAACCTAAAGTACAAAGTGGAAACTGATACAGCACAAAACCTACAGGAGACATGGATTGTAGAACATATCACTAAACACTGCTACATGTATTGGCTTCTAAATAAACAGCCAAAGATTAAAACCAGAGGGTGAAAACTCAGCACAGAATCACCCATTGTTTGTGACCCACCATCTATTCTTAATACAGCCAAGTGATATGGTTTGGCTGTCTCCTAACCCAAGTTTCATCCTGAATTATAGTTCCCATAATCCCCATATGTCACGGGAGGGACCCGGTGGGAGGTAGTTGAATCACTGGGGTGGTTACTCTCGTGCCGTTTTCATGATAGTAAGTGAGCTCTCTTACTATAAGGTTTTATAAGGGTCTTTTCCCCCTTTTTTCAGGGTACTTCTTGCTGCCACTATGTGAAGAAGTATGTGTTTGCTTTCCCTTCCACCATGATTGTAAGTTTCCTGAAGCCTCTGCAGCCGTGCTGAACTGTGAATCAATTAAACCTCTTTCCTTTATAAATGACCCAGTCTCAGCTATGTCTTTATTAGCAGCATGAGAGGACTAATACAGTAAATTGGTACCAGGTAGTGGGGCGCTGCTGTAAAGATATCTGCAAATGTGGAAGTGACTTTGGAACTGGGTAACAGACAGAGGTTGGAACAGTTTGGAGGGCTCAGAAGAAGACAGGAAAATGTGGGAAAGTTTGGAACTTCCTAGTTTCCTAGAGATTTGTTGAATGGCTTTGACCAAAATGCTGATAGTGATATGGACAATGAAGTCCAGGCTGAGGTGGTCTCAGATGGAGATGAGGAACTTGTTGGGAACTGGAGTAAAGGTCACTCTTGCTATGCAAAGTAACTGGCGGTATTTTGCCCCTGCCCTAGAGATCCGTGGAACTTTAAACTTGAGA
>NW_012119265.1:11639025-11658239 GCF_000951035.1 Colobus angolensis palliatus
TAGGGATTTTCATAGATCTGTTTGAAGGTGTTTTTCATAACAGCCCCCAGCCCCGACTGTTTCTTCCACTTATCCTACTGAGGGTTGGTCCCCAGATCTTTCCTCCCAGTCTCTCCCAGTTCACCTCACTCTGAATCTGCTGGCATCTTGTTCTTGGATTTCCCAGGGTCCAGATGAGCAATAAATTTCTATTGTTTGTAAATTGCTCAATCTAAGACTTCTGTTATAGCAGCCCAAGTGCACAACAACAATCTCTTTCAGCTTAAGCTAGTTGGGGTCCAATTTTGTTCCTTAAATCTATTATGTATTCATAGCTATGTTTTATGACATGTGGGATTAGTATATTTTTTTATTTAAAAGACAAAAAATCATTATTTGATAAAGATCTCTCAAACGTCTACACAAGTGAGGGCTTAAGTGACTTGGATCCAGGTCTTAATCATGTAAATACAAACAATAAATTCGAAGAGAAAATCAACTCAAATTATAATCACATATGCCCAGAATATTCCTCCAGCCTTTCATAGTTTTGATAAGCAAGCATCAAGTTGTTAAGCAAATCATCTCTATATGCATTGTGTCAAATAGCACACGACCAAACACAGTTCCCAGGACTTCCCTATTTTTTGTTCATGTATCAGTCAGGGCTCTTTCAAATGCACGTAATGAGTATCTAACCTAAATGAATTTAGATCAAAAAAGGAATGAATTGCCTCATTCGAAAGGGAAATCCAAGTCCCAGGGCTCAAATTGTGTGATTAGGTATCTTTTTTCTCTGTCTTTCAGCTGTTCTTCTGTGGTGTAGCAGTGAAAAGCATGAGCTGTAGCGGTACGTTGCCAGACTTAGAATCCTGGGTCCAGAACTTGTTAGCTGTTTTACACTAACCTTATCAATTGACTTCACTTTGCTTTCAGTTTTTTTAATTATAAAAATGAGAAGAAGAATAATGTTTACATCCTAGGTTTTGGGTAAAATGAGTTCAAAAATAAAAAACTCTTTTATTATCGTCATTATCGGCATCAGGCAATCTCTTTCTACCTGGTGGCAAAGATGGCCCCAACAACAGCTTATGTGATCCTAAGGGAGAGGAATTCCAGGGGAACAGAGCATCTCTTTCCAGAGAGCTTCAGGAAAAGCTCTGGCAATAATTCACATTTGCCAAACCTGAATTACATGTCCAGCCCTAGATCAGAGAGTGGGGCCAGCCCCTGCTGAGCAATTTGGACTAAAGGTAGAAGAGAGGGGTTCCTCAAAGGGAAATTGGAGTGCTATTACCAAAAAAGGAAAGAGATCATAGACAAAAGCAATTAATGTTCACTACAGAGCCAACTACATCCTGATTAGTAAAATGGTAAATAATAGTTGTTGCTGTTTTACACAGTGAACAATAGTATTCATGAGAAGGACACAGCCTGTAAGCCAAGTTTTAAGAAAATTTTATTTATTATTTGGGAAGTTAGATTTGATCATTGTAGAAGTCCTCTCCAGATTCAATGAAATTGAGGTTTAGAAAGATCTTGAGACATAATTTAAAAAATGAAAATACAACAGAAATAAGCCTTTGGGTATCTACAGAGTGGGCAGATATTACTGTGACAGCTCCTCATTCCAGATAACAAACAAACGGCATACTCGAGTTTTGCTGTCACTGGAATTAGCCATGAATGCTTTATGGAAATGGATAGCTTTGAAGAAAGGATCATCTTCCCCTTGATATGGAAGGGTGACCTAAAGACTGGATCAAAGGGCATATGTGAAGTTTACAAAGGCCAAATCATTTTAACCGTATTGTCTATTTTCCCATGAAGGTCAGTAAAAATGATATTTTATCACATAAAATTAAAGTGAAAATAAGTTACCTTTCCACTTCCAGAGTAGATAAAAGAGATACACATTTCATTAAATCAGTTATAATTTTTCAAATTTTCTGAAAAGTGAGGAAAGATACAAAATAATCTCCATATATAATATGGCCAAAACCAGTAGAAGCAAATTAAAAGCCACTATTTCACCTTGTTGAAGTGCCACAGTGCTTTTTGTAAATCAGCACAATCATGAAGTGGAAAACAATAAAAGGAGACTTCATAAAATGTGTGTCTGGAAAATAAACACCTTGCAAGAATTTTGCATCTTAATAATAAGGTAGGAGTCTTTTCTGGGGCACTTAACCTGAAGGCCATGTGTGGCTCCATCCACCTTCTGTCCATGGCTACTGGGGTTATAAACATGGAAGAATTTAATGCCCTTTTTTCTTTCGTCCTGGGGATTTTCATAGGTTTGTTTGAAGGTGTTTTTCACCCCCTCCTCCTCCCCAGCCAACGACTGTTTCTTCCACTTATCCCACTGAGGGTTGGTCCCTAAATCTTTCCTCCCAGTCTCTATCAAATCTGAGATTTAAGCTGTGGTCTCATTCAAGCCCTGGTAGTTTTCATGACACTCTTTTTTCTGATACAGATGATTTCTAGATACAAAGTAATTAGCAAATGAGCTGTTAATGAAATCTGAGCAGACATCTTCAGTCCATGGAGTAGAATTACATTTCTTTCCACATTTCATGCTTTACCAACAAGGGATTGGTCAGCAACCAGCAGGCTCTCAGGGAAACTTGTATTTGTGTAATCCAGTCCAATAACCAAAATGCCTCCTTGAATACAGCAGAGCACAATGCCCCCAGCTGCTGTTGAGAGGCCTTCAAGTCCTCCATCTATATATTAATTTTTAATGACATTGATGCTACCAGAGCATTGTAAGTTGAAGGCAAGTTTTTAGTTGTTTTCCTAGCAGAAGTGGAAAATTTCCGCCAATCTTTCTTACTCTCCCAAGAGATCCCTCATACAAAAAGGACAAGAGGTTGTGACTTCCAATCCATGGAAGTTCAGCCTGTGGCAGAGACATGATGCTTGCCCACCCAGACGATGATCAACCCAATGACTTTAGCCTTTTTGGACCCGTATCACTAAGTAGAGGAAGTCACCACCAAAGATCTTTGTTTGACTTTAAGATGACTATTTCTGCAAGCTATTCCCTGCTCTGTGGCCTTGGTGGAGGAACAACCCAGACTACTTCAACACCAAACTTTTCTCCCTTCTAAAGCATACCCCTCCAATTGGAAGATCAGGAATCAATGGGAAAGTTATTTCTAAACTGTTACCTAGCTTCAGATTTTCTGCATTAAGGGAACTTAAAAGTCTCTAATTTCCTGATTCCCATAGAAAGAAACAAAAAAAGTCAGATAAACCACAGGACTCTCTTCCTCAGAGACAGGGCTTTGTATTCAGAGTTAAGGGATGTAATAATGAAATGCAGAAGAAACACACACATACACCTTTACCATTAGTGGCCAAATCAGCCTCTTCTTTCCTAGGGAGGAAAAAGATGTCCCATCTGCCTGTGGCTTGCAAGTCACCTACATCTCTCAGAATTAAGAGATTTGGGGAAAAAAACAGAAGTCTTCCAAATAAGAAAAAGAAAGTCATTTCTGGAATTATAAAAAGATCATGTCCAAGAAAATGTAGCTGATGTGATGTGATGTGTGATATATGGCATGATATGACATGGACAATAGCCAGAGGCTGGGTGCAGGTGGCCTCACAGAAGAAAAATGCAGATACATGGGCATCCCTGACAGCAATGACTCACTTCCCTTGGGGAGGGGTGGTTCCAGTCCAGACCAGTCCTAGGATGGCCTGCTCAGTTTTAACAGTGCCCCTACTGATGTTGAGGTTTAGGTCAGTGGGAGATTTAGGTCAGAACCCCTAAAACTACATAACCCCTCCTGATTCATAGCAATTACCAGTAAAGGCCGGACTCTCACATTAGCCCCAGAAAGGGCTTTCTCTGGAGTGGAAATTCATGACGAGGCTGGGCATCCTGGAATTATCAGAATCACAGCCCATCTCATGTTCCTAAGACTGGAGTCAAAACAATATCCTCCACAGAGGCTAATCCAGAATCAGAGTATCTGATCTCATTGCATTACTTCCCTATGTAACTTCTAGCTTCAAGCACAAAATAAAAGGTGGGGAGTGAAGTCTTGGCTCTCTTATTAAGGTCATAATAAAACTGAAAGCAATAAGAAGAGTCAGAATTTTACACAAAAATGCCCTGTTGGCATTTGGGGAAATTTGTGTGAAGCCAAAGCTCAGAGGACAAGAAAGAGCCAAGGAATTAAGATCTCTTGGAAAAAGCAGAAAATATCACCCAAAAAGATTTCACCACATTCTGGTAAGTTGTGCAAACTTGGTGCTTGAGGTAAACCAAATAATTAATGGCTACATAACCACCACTCAATCATTTTCATGGCCCAAGATCCAAAAGCACAGGCATCTGGTAAAGAGTATTTTAGCAAATGGTCTTCATGCCACTTCTAAATGCATGCCTGTCAACCTTTGGAATTGAAGGACATTCTTGACCATGCTACCCGAGCAAGCAATCAGAGTTCTGTGGACTCATGGACCTACAAAAATGACAATGAGTTGTCTTTACATTTTTATTTTAAGATTCTGTTATTCTGGTTCGGTTCCATTTTTTAAAATTTAAAAAGATTTACTCTCACATGAACAACATGATCCACATAATCAGCAGGCTGAGATGTTAAGAATTTGAACTTTTTGCCACTTTTAATAGGATGTCTCAAAATCTTTTCTCCATAAATATTCAATTTGGTGCAGGGAGAGTAAACAGTGATAAACCATGTCTGTTTTGAGAAATATAGCCAACATTCTTAATGGTCATAACCCATCTTTGCATATAATCCAATCTGGCAGATGTACCAATCCTTTGAGTTAGAGGTAAAGGATCTATAACTAGATACTTCAAGTCTCCCAGATGTCTCAATTCACAGCTCACATAGAAATCACAGTGGACTTAAATGTCTGTGTCTGACGGTATAAGATTTAGGCTATACGTAGATATCGCAAAATTTCACCTTAATCCAATTTCGCAATTTTTCCTAGGCCAAGCACTCACTGAGTTGGGACATGTTTGTAGTGTTGGGATAAACGCTTTTAGTTGACCAGGGTGGATGGGCATGTTTTATAACTCCATGAATGGAGTACCGTGTCACATTCACTGCCCAATCTCAGGGACAAAGTCAAAGGAAGAACCTTCTCAAAGTCCTGCCAAATACGTATCATCATTGTGCTCATTGTGCTCAAAGTGATTGTGCTCATCTTCAGGATGAAGTCTTGTCACTGCCAATCACTCTTTCATCTGCACAGATTTGTTAGGCCGCCACCTTCAGACTCAAGCCTCTTTTCTAGAAGCAAAACACAAATTTTCACATTCTAATTTTGTTATCACATATTCTAGGTGTTCCAAGTAGGCTAAATGAGAATAAAATTATATAAATCAAATTAAGTCATAGGTGTCTTCAAATACTTCAGAATGGCACTAAACATAAACAATTCAACTTCCATATTGCAAATAAAACCTCAGCTAAATGATCTGTGGTTGCCACACAGGCTGTTCACCAATATTTGGTCCTTTCCTTTCTGATGCATGGTAGGATTATGCTTCTGACCCTCCTGTTGAGCCCAGCATGGGCATGTAATTGGCTTTGATCAACAAATATGAGCACAAGTGTCACCTCCAGGGGAAGCCTTAAGAGTCAACGGGATGTCTCAAAATTTTTTCTCCATAAATATTCAATTTGTCGTGGGGGTAGTACCTCTTTGTCATATTCATTTCTTCCTCTGCCATGATGATCATCAATATTCTCAATATGACTGCCCTATCGGCCTAGATCCCTGAATAAAGATGATAACAATATACAATAGAGACACAATGTGAGCAATAAATACATATATGTTAACTCATTTAGCTTCAGGGATTGTTTGTTACTGCAACATAACCTGACTGATACACCATAACCTGATTGAAACACCATCCGTTTATAGGAAAGAAAGGCTTGGACACTAAGCACTATGATAAATGTTACTATAATCCAAAACAGAAGAAACTTGAGACTATACCTACTATACGGCAGCATATAGATGATATGTGGGTATATCTATAACAGACTTTTCTCCCATCTCACCCCTCACCAAAAAAAACAAAGACAAAAAACTTCTCAAACAATTGGATAATCTGAATTCTTCAAAATCAATGTTCAAAAACTGAAAGTGAAAAAACCAGAGTTCCCTCATTTTGACCCATTTGTCAAAAATCATTTGCAGACTTCCACTTCTTTTCTAAGACCAAGCACATTAATCAAATACAGAGCTTCAAAGGGGCTTCATTTTGAGCGACAGAACAGACAAATAAATTAGCTGCCCATGGCTCCTTTGTAATTGAAGAGGACCAGTCTGACCCAAGGGGAGAAGACTAAATCAAAAAGCAAAACATCCAAGTAAAAACAGCATCGAGGGCCTTAAACAAACCAAAAAGCCATCCTATACCCTCTCGTGTCCAAGGGTGTTATGTATGAGCCAAGCACGTGTGTGTTCATCCACTAATAAGAGAATGCAAACATCCCACATGTGATTGATTTCTTATGTGCTACCATCATAAAAATAAGTTTGTGTCTGGAATACATATTCCAGACATGTGGCAGTTTATAAACCTGATCATGCATGTTATACCTACAACTTACAAAAATTTTTCTCTTTGAAATGATGTGACTCTAGAAGGTTTTCTTCTTTATTTCTGGGAAGAATCGCTTAAAGTTTCTCATTTAAGTAAGTAAAGAACTGCTCGTTTTTAGTTTGAAGAGCTTTTAACTAGTGACTCAGTAAAGAGTGATGTCATATGTTATCCTAGGACTGCTGGTGTGGTTCTCTCTGCTCATTCTAACCATTCCCCCTGTTTCTGTGGCAGGCAGTAATCCCCGGTTTCCATCCTCTAGTCAGCTTCTTCCCAGCCAGCCATAAGCGAACAGTCACACAAGCAGCGGATGAAACAGGAAGTCTGACAGCTTGAGTCTGCAGTGGGACCCCTAGTGTTTTCCCACTCCATGTCCTGGCATCGTTCCCCAGAAGTACAAACACACACACACACAGAGCTCCCATTGTTGCAGCCTTCCTCAGCCCACTGATCCTAATATGGAATGCAGCAGGAAACCCATGATTTCCTGACACTCGGCAAGCTGGAGGAAGCAAGGGGAAAAAACTCCATTAAAAAGCCCAGCTTTCCTCCATGTTAGATGTGACTTGGAAAATGAGAAAGATTTAGCAAAATTCCACCATGTCTTTTGCCAGGCTGGAGACAGGGAGAGCAGAGTAAAACCCTTAGGCTGCTGAAATTTCTAGGCTGTGAGGAAGCCCCTCGAATTCTGTGAAAATAAGGGTTTCTTAACTCACACTGAGAACGGAAAGGGGCAGACCCTTTTCAGAACTCCCCCAAGTGTGTGTTACCTTTCTTTACCAGCATGGTAAGCAACAGGGCATATCCCAGCCTCGGACATGTCTGTATGATCCAAGGTACCCAAAGTCAGACAGAGTAAATTCAAGCCTGGCACTGGCTTTCCGCCGCTTCATGTGCTTTGGAAGAAGCAGGAGAAGCAACAGCAGCAGGAGTCCCCAGCAGCTGGAGCCGCAAGAATGAACTGCAAAGAGGGAACTGACGGCAGCTGCGGCTGCAGGGGCAACGACGAGAAGAAGATGTTGAAGTGTGTAGTGGTGGGGGACGGTGCCGTGGGGAAAACCTGCCTGCTGATGAGCTACGCCAACGATGCCTTCCCAGAGGAATACGTGCCCACTGTGTTTGACCACTATGCAGGTAAGAAAAAGTGGGAAACTCTCTGCATCCAGATAAACGATGCAGGAGGCGATACCTTAAGTTCAGAGGGGCCTGGCTCATTTCTAATGTCAGTATTGGGTGCGGGCCTGGCAGTAACCAGGGAGCTTAGCGTAGTGTACAACTCAGGACTTGACTGTTGGTAGAACAATTTGTGCATCAATTTGTATAGTAACACTTTTTCTCCCTTAAAGCGAATGGGTAACGCCAGGAAAATATTCTGACGTGCCCTCTAGATTTGGGGGACAGAGGTTTGACTCAACATTTGCCTCAAGATTCATTAAAGTTTTACTGTGAACATTTTTAAATGCAGTGTAATTGCATCACAATTATTTTCTGCCAAAAAAAGAACCACCACTAGACACACAAATGGTGAAAGGATTGTTCTTGCCGCTCTTTGCGTATTCACCTCATGCCATTTACAAATGAAAATGCTAAGATTAAGAAAACATTCATTTTTTCTAAAACAGTTGGTGCTGTAATACTATAGTTTTATTTTCCTGGGGTTGTAGATTAGGGGAGAGTTTTTAAAAGGTTTTAAATATGTATTAGGCAATCTGTATCTTAAAAGAAAAATGTTTAATTAACATGTTTTTAAAAGTAAAAATACAAATAAAATCTGAATTATTTTAAAGTATGTCCTGAAAGGACAAAATGCACATTAAATATTTTAAAGCATGGCAGTTAAGACACTGTAGTCACAACTTGCAGGGGACTTTTTATTTTTTGAGTGTTCTAAAGTTTGTAGGTGTACTTGTCTGGGTGATAGCATTATCTAAATTTTTCCATTTTGATTCTTACTTCTTCTCTTAATTTCCAAAACAAATTTTATTAAGTTTATCAAGAGCAAGTTAATGAAATTCTTCAAGCTTATAGTAGCTTACATTTTATAACTTTTTTATCATAATGATCTTTATCAGAGATCTGAGACCTTGTGAATGGAAAATTTCTCCTCCTTCATTTTGGCTTTGGGTCAGGTTCAGCAAAGGGGAAATGGCCCACAGGAAACCAGCGTGAGTGTCTGCTTGGCAATGTGGCCATTTGAAATCCTCCTTCTATAAAGTAGCTTCTTTTCCAGAACTAAGCCATCACCTAAGTCACTGCTTCCCCCTACACTTACATGATGTATGAAAATATTACACAGCAGACAGGGAGAGAACCACAGTGAATACAGTATCCATCTCCCAGCAGGTTTTTCTGTATTTGTAGAAATTAAGAGCAAATTTTAATGCTGGCTCACTTAAGCCTTTCTGAAAATATGATGACTCTGCCCAGAGAAGAATATTTTAATGAGAACAGAATAAAGAGAAGAACAGGTTGACTTTCATCTTGAGAAAAAAACTAATTATAAAATTTGGGTCTGTGCCTTGAGAAAGTTCCTCGGATTCTTGTCCTGAAAGCATCTTAGCAAAAGTTATTTATTCTACACCTTCTTTCTGCCAAAAAAGGGACAGTGGCTACCTTATTTCAAAAACTTTTAAATCAAAGGTGGAACTCAAAATCTAAAGGGAGAGGCTTCAAATGCTTATGAAAATTATGTATCCAAATCCCCATGTATTCAGGGAGCCAGTTAGAGTATGGTATCAGGAAAAAGGGGAATCAAGTCAGCCTATAAAAAAACCACACTAGAAATCAAACAAAGGCTGAACCACAGCTAGATTCCACTAGGCTCCAATAATTTTATATTTTAATTATGTACATACTTACTATTGTTAAGCATTAAAGCATCTTAAAGATTTTGGGTAGTCTATTATTTTAGCTCCCAAGAAATCACAGCCACTATACTCAGAGCAATATTTTGCACATAGTAAGCATTCCTAAACATGGTTACTTTGATGTACACTTTGTACCTCCTTAAGTATATAATCATTTCATGTGCTTTCAGTAAGGTTAAAAAGACAATGAAGACATGAGCCACATACATCTAGGACTGTAATGAAGTGGTCTTTTTTTTTTTTTTTTTTTTTTTAGACAGGATCGTGCTCTTTCACCCAGTCTGGATTCCGGTGATGTGACTTGGCTCACTGCAACTTCCACCTTCCAGGTTCAAATGATTCTCCTGCCTCAGCCTCCCGAGTAACTGGGATTGCAGGCGCGTGCCACCATGCCTGGCTTTTTTTTTTTTTTTTTTTTGAGACAGAGTCTTGCTCTGTCACCCAGGCTGGAGTGCAGTGATGTGACTTGGCTCACTGCAACTTCCACCTTCCAGGTTCAAATGATTCTCCTGCCTCAGCCTCCCGAGTAACTGGGATTGCAGGCGCGTGCCACCATGCCTGGCTAATTTTTGTATTTTTAGTAGAGATGGGGTTTCACCATGCTAACCAGGCTGGTCTCAAACTCCTGATCTCGTGTTCCGCCTGCCTCAGTCTCCTAACGTGCTGGGATTACAGGTGTGAGCCACCGCACCAAACCAGAAGTGGTCATTTCTATAAGCAGAAGGATCTTCTCCACCATAAAGACTTGAGTTCCTTTTACCACCACTGTCCTGATATATGATCTGGTTGAACATAAATCCTTAAGCAGACACATGAGCATCTACAATCAATTGCAAAAGAACTAAATGCCCTCTTCTCCATTTGGATCCAGTGTCTAGTTCCTGGGTCCTACTGGCCTACTCTAAAATGACAACCTGCAGTTGAGTGCTGAGACTTTAGAAGTTATAGTTCAAGTCATAGACAGCCTATCCATTTTTACTAGTAGACTTTTTACTAGTAACTGCCCAACCCAGAAAAGTAGGGATAAAATAGTAAGGATGGAAATACAACCTACTGTGCAAGATGGTGATCTCTGAAGCCAGGCAGCCCCAGGCAGCCCAGTTCTAATACTGGCTCTGTCATTTACTCTGTGGCCTTGAGCAAGTTACTTAACCTCTCTGTGCCTCGGTTATCACAAATGAGAAACAGGGACAATGAAGGTATTAGAATTGTGTGTGAGAACAAAATGATTAATATATGTAAAATTCTTAGAACAGTGCCTCCTGTGTGATAAGAGTTAGGTACATGGTAGCTATTAAGAATATGGTCTTGATACTTGCATACAGCCAGGAAAAGGAATGAAAATGTAATTAAAAGATAAAGACTACAAGGAGGAAAAATATAATTACAAGAGTATCCTTTAGAAGACTAAGGTAGGATGGATTGTATGTATTTTCTTTATAAAATGGTTACCATGTTTACTGATAATTAAAAAATGTGTCTATATGAAGTAATAGTAGTGGGATATTAAATTAGGAGGGGAAATATTAGTTTTGCATGAGTAAAAATATGCAAAATTGTTTTGAATGAGTTTATTTTTACAGGAAAAATCAACAACCAGCTACAAAAAACAATTTTTAAAGTTCTGTGAATTCTGATGTATCCCTACCTCCTACCTACCAAAATCCAAAAGCACATCTGCTCCATGTAGCTTTCCTTGACTCCCCAAGAATAATTCCCTGTTCCATCTTCAATCCCAATTTCACAAATTTGTTTACATCTCTAGGATCTTCCACTACTGTATAGCAATTTGTATGCTTCCTTATTTTCCCATCTCTGCTGTGCTGGAAATTCCTTAAGGGAAAGGAGCTGTGTCTTTCACGTCCTGTGAAATCCAACAGTCTGTTCTAGGTCCTCCTCTTGATCTCTTGGAAGGTTTTTTTATGGTTCATTACCCCCCTTCCTAAAGCATTTTCTTGGCTTAGTTTCTGGGATGCCACATTCTCCTGGTTTTGTTTCCACTCACCAGCAAATCTTTCTCCATCTCCAATGCCACCTCCCCTCTCTCTTCCCAACCACCAAATGTTGGGAAACACTGAAACCCCAGTGTTCAGTCCCTGGGTCCTCTTCTTTATTTACACTTAGGGTATGCTTGATTGTATCTAGTTTTGTAACTTTAAACATCATTCATATCCTGACAACTCCAAAACTTGTAGCTCTACCACCAAAACCCCTTGAGACTCAGACTCATATACCCAATTGTTTGAATATCTAATAGGCATCTCATTCTTAACCTGTCCAAACCGAATTGTTTAACTTCCCCAATCTACTTTTCCCCTAGGCTTCCCCATGTAAGTACATGACCACTATTAGCCACCCAGTTTCTGAAAACAAAAACTTTGGTATTGACTCCTTTCGTCCTTTGACAACATTCCCCTCCCTTTCTATTCAAACCAATAGTTATCATCCCTTCCTCCTACCGATCAGCTCAACATTCAAAATACATCCCAAACCTGATCACTTATCACCATTTTCATTGCCTTCACTCTTTTTCAAGCCACCATCATCTCTCATCCAAACTACTATAATCAATTCCCAATTCCCTACTTCCAATCTTGCCCCCTATCATCATTTCTCCACAGAGCTGGCAGAGGGACTGTCTAAAACCCCAACTTCTCCAACCACTTCCCTTGACACTCAGACCCAACCCTGTATTATCTTGTATGTGATGCACTCCATGACTCAGTCCCTGTTATCTCTCGAATCTCATCTCTTAACACTCTCCTCATCAGTGTTTTTGCTGTAGCCACACTCACCATCTTGCTATTCCTCAAGCACACCAAACTCCTTCCCTTGAAGAGTTTCTACTTGCTTTTTCCCCAGCCTCATACTATTCTGCTAGATCTCCCATAGCTCCAACTGACCACATTATTTAATGCATGTGTGCATGCACACACTCACACCATACACACACTCTCTTTCTCTCTTTAACCTATCTTGCCACAGCTTTCATTATAATAGTTAATACTACCTGATATTATATATGTATTTGCTATCTCCAGCTTCAAAAAACAAAGTCCCACATATTATAGACTCTCAACAGACTCTCAACTCTCAGATTATTCTCAACTGAATAAATGAATTACTATATCTTCACAGTCTTAGTCCTTCCAACACTTAGTTTCTGGTCCATTAAAACTTTGATGAATAAATGAACAAATTGCTTGTCCAATAGATATCTCTTTAGGAATGAACATACAAAAATGTTTATTACATTTATTATATTTCTGAACTATTTTGTTCATATTTTAAATAATCATTTTATCCCCATTGTAATTGTAATATAACATTGAATTTTCTTTTTTTTTTTTTTTTGAGACAGAGTCTCACTCTGTCACCAGGCTGGAGTGCAGTGGCATGATCTCAGCTCACTGTAACCTCTGCCTCCCAGGTTCAAGCAATTCTTCTGCCTTAGCTTCCCAAGCAGATGGGACTACAGGCACGTGCCACCACGCCCAGCTAATTTTTTTCTATTTTTAGTAGAGACGGGGTTTCACCATGTTGGCCAGGATGGTCTTGATGTCTTGACCTCGTGATCCACCCACCTCAGCCTCCCAAAGTGCTGGGATTACAGGCGTGAGCCACCACGCCCAGCCAGTATTGAATTTTCTTGACCTAAGTGGCCAGTGTCACATCTACTGAATAGTGTAACTATATAATGTGTAAATAGCACTTGGGATTCCTTCATTTACATTATATTCAAAAGCTGACATACATTTTGGGTGCCTCACTCAAACTCTTCTAGTTCTAATATACAGAGCATATTTCAGAGTAAACCTAAGTTTGGCTGACGGCTAGGTCTAAAGCGTAGGCGCAGTGGGATGAAGGTGGGAAAAGTCACTCTTGTTTATTACAAGTGTGCCTAAGAAACAGCCCTGGGCTTTGCTCCTTACTCCCTTCCAGGGATGACTCAATGTGTCCTAACAACCTTTAGAGCTTTCACAGCTTACCATGGAAGAAGTGCATTTCTTCCCACATCCTATCTTTAGTTTTGAGTTTTGTAGCAGACCCCTCACTGGTAAAATATTCTTACCGATTAATGTTTCACGTGACATATAGCATAAGGATAAGAGCTCCATTTTGAATTTAGATTGTATGTTGAGTTAGATTTGTACATGGTTTATATGTCCAGGTACATAGGTATGTAAAATAAGCTCACTCCAGCTGAAACATCTTTATGATGTTCACCATTTCCATCATCCTCTGTATTATTTTGTCTGTGAATCTTTCTTCTATCACCCACCCTTCCAGAGCTTGTTTGTTGAAAGCCATCAAATTTGGAATACCACATGAAGCCACTATTTGCAAACCCAGGCTGCCTATGCAGGAAATTAACACAATTCATGGAAAGGAGAGAAATCCAGTTATTCTATCAGCTGATTGAGATGTAAAAGGAAGTTGTTTTTACAGAAAGCTGAAAGTCAGTTCTAACTTTTTCCACTTAGTTAAATGGTGAGCAACCCAAGGTAGATAGTCACAACCTTAATGGCCAGAGCAGGGGGTGGGAAACAGGTCCAACCCACAGGGGAAAAAAATAACATAATCATAATAAACAGTGAATAACAATAAAGTCCCGGGTTTATAAAGGGTTGTGACATAGTTCTGCTCATTTGGGAAAATTTATTCAGAAGTTTCTCTTTTGCTCTTTCTGAAGACACCTGAGAGTCTCTGAAGAATGGATGAGATTCTTTTTTTGTAAGCCACAAGGAAAGCTAAAGCAATTTGCATGAGACTATAAAATAAATCACCAGGTTCTTAAACACAAATATAAAAGAAGTTTGTGAAAGAGGAGGCAAGAATGGGCCAGGTGAATCACTCACTCTGTTCCTTCTAAATGAAATGATACTCAAAACCCTGAAGTCTCATAGGTATCTACTCCCCTGATGTTTCTTTTCGAGGCAGTGTGATGTGTAGCTGATGATCTTTCTAGATTCTAGAAGGCCACACTAAAGATACAGTGACAGGAATCAGGTGCACACATTCTTCCACAGTGTACACTGTGATCCTTAATAAGAGCAAGCTCCCTCAGAGGCTTCAGGGATGGAAATTGCACTCAGAAAGCTGAAATGTACTGCAGAAGTGGAAAATTGTGAGCTGCTTTTCTTAGGAGTAAGAAAGAAGGAAAAATAGAAGAGGGACAAAGAAAAGTATCTGTGACCAAAGGAGCATGAGAAAAGTCATGCTCCCAGGGGTAGAAGCTGCATCTGCCCCTATGACCCTCTTGCATTCCAGCTTCAGCTGGCAACAAACCAAGGACTGTGACCAATTCAGGCCTCATTGGACAGGCTCCCTCTGAGCAAGACTTCGCAAGACTTTTAATTCCACATAGCTCTGCACCCTGCACCATCCAGGTCCAGAAATTCTTCATAAATTGTACTACCTATTTGCCCACTGAAGTTGAGCTTCAGGTAAACAGTATTTTATTCCTAGACTAGCTTTTTTCAAACTTTTCCATCCTTTCTCCTTCTTGTGGGACAAATAACAAATTTGGCTCAAAGGACTCCATACATAGGATGTCTGTGTTTTTGGATAGAGTGGCCCTGTTCTGTGTCAGCATGGAGGTGGACACAAACATAAGGTGGCTCAGGAAAGGACAGGTAAGAAAATGCAGCAGAAACTGTCTCCCTCATTAACCCTGAGCACAAAAACCACAAGGATCTATGGAGGACCTACCATCTGTGTAACACAGGTTCTGATTTGGCTGAAGGTTTATTTCCCCACAAATAAAAATCTATGACATATCTTGGGTTAGTTGGCAGAATCCAAACAGTTAATGTTCTGGAGATACCAGTCAGGATCAATCCCATCATAAATTCAATACGGGTCAGCTCTGAGTCACAGACTGGCCTGGCGTTGTTCCTGAATGCTCCAAAGTCCCTAAACATTTTGGATGTGCCCAGTTTTCACACAACAAAAGGACTTGATTCATGTGTATTCACTTAGCACTGTGTCTTGGTTCATGGTACAGCTTTCATCTATGGTGTTCTTCTCTCCCAGCCTCAGCATGAATTTCACTGTGGCCACGTGTGTGTGATCCTACAAGCAGTATGGTGGTATTAATTATGACACTAGGACACCACTAGAATATATGTTAACTACAATAACAATAGCTATACACTTATATAGTTCTTGCTATTAGTCAGGCATATTTAAAGTATTTTTATACATCAATTTATTGTCTCCTCACAATGATCCTATAAGATGCTATTTTTTTCACTTTTCATTTTTTAAGTTTTTATGGATACAGGCCAGGTGTGGTGGCTCATATCTGTAATCCCAGTGCTTTGGAAAGCCAACGCACAAGGATCCCTTGAGCCTAGAAGTTCAAAGTTACAGTGAGCCGTAATTGTGCCACTGCACTCCAACCTGGGCAACAGAGCAAGACTTCGTCTCTAAGGCAAAAAAATTATGGATACATTAATAGTTGTTCATATTCACTTATGGAGTATAGGTGATGTTTTGATACAGACATATAATGGGTAATGATCAAATCTAGGTAACTGGTATATCCATAACCTCAAACATCTATCATTACTTTGTTCATTACATTCTAAACCTACTCTTCTAGTTATTTTGAAATATACAATAAATTATTGTTAACTATAGTCACCCTGTTGTGCTACTGAATACTAGATTTTATTCCATCTAACTATATTTTTGTACCTTGTACCAAATAGCCAACCCTCCTTTATCGTAAGATGCTATTATTTTCTCAACTTAGCTGATGAACAACTCCCAGCACAAAGATATTACTCTATTTCCCTCAAGGTTAAATTGCTTGCAATGGGGTTAAGTGGAGGCCATGGAATAGTAAACAATATAAGCAGTGTATAGTTAATAACAATAGAAGAGCCACTGTTAGTTAGGACCTGCCATTAACAAGTAAACCCAAACATGTAAGGGATTAACTCAATGGCAAAGTATTCCTTGCTCATGTGATGCTCCTAAGCAGGTATTCAAGTCAGTAGGGCTGCTTTCTTCCATATGGTCATTTAAGGTCTCAGGCTTCTCACATCTGGTAACTCTGACATCCTCTAGGATTTCAGTTATCTGCGTCCACCCAGCCTAACGAGAAAGAGCATGGAGAAACTTGAATGGAAAGTTTTATGGGCCAGGCCTGAAAGTGACAAACATCGTTTTCAATCACACTGCATAGGAGTTTATTTAGTCACAAGGCCACACCTCACTGTAAAGGCGGTTAGGGGGAAAGCCTGCCTATGTGCCCAAAAGAGGGAAGAATGGATTTTAATGGAAACTAGCAATCTCTGCCTGCATCACACTCTGTGGCCACCAAATGTCCCTGCACATTTTTTCCCACATGTAAAACAAACTCACCCTTTTCCCCGGAGGGACCACCTAGAGTTGCATTCTGGCACTGCAACTGTGTCAAAGACCAACATCTGTTAAGTGATGCATGATTCTTTTCATTTGATCTAAATGTGACTTCTTGTGATCCAATAAAAGACAAATTATCTACCCATATACACCATTTGCGCCCGCGCAATGGTAGAACAGGAATGGGATAATCAAAACACTCAAACTCCCTTTCAGAAAGGGAAGAAAGGGAGACACATTGTTATAATAGAATTCTGATGATAATCCTGATAGTATCATCTATTAATGGAATCCAGAAACAATCATTTTCTAACTCTGTGAAACCATGAAGATCTGTATTCTATCAATCTCAGCTTTAAAAACAACCAATTCATCTCTTCCCTTTCTTATAACACCTTGCTAAATACGTAAAGTAACAATTAATACATACTAATATTCTGTCATTTTCCCGTCTCTTCATAGAGTGCTGTGGACTCAGTAGGGAGTAGCTTTACCTTCCAAGTTTCACAGACAATAGCTTTACAAAATGTTTTGCTACAGTATAACATAGATCATCTTTCCAACCTGCTCTGTTTTGTCACCATCTGCCACCTAACAGCCAAGCCAACACCACATGTATTTTTAGGTTTTTGTAATGATGGCACCACACTACTAGGTAAGCTAAGATGCTGTAACAAATAGGCCAAAATATATAAGGGTTCAAACTATTACAATCCTATTTTCTTACATAATTGCAACATGTAAAATTTAGAGGGTATATGTGCAGGTTTGCTGGCTGGGTATATTGCATGATGCTGACGTTTATGATATGAATGATTTCATCACCCAGGTGGTGAGCATGATACCCAATAGTTAGTTTTTCGACCCTTGCCCTCTTCCTTCCCTCCCCCACCAGTGGTACCCAGTATCTATTGTTGCCATCTTCCTGTCCATGTGTACCTAGTGTTTACCTCCCACTTACAAGTGAGAATATGTAGTATTTGGTTTTCTGTTTCTATGTTGCTTTGCTTAGGATAATGGCCTCCAGCTACATCCATGTTGCTGCAAAAGACATGATTTCATTCTTTTTTATGGCTACGTAGGATTCCAGTTGTATATGTCCTACCTTTTCTTTATCCAATCCACCACTGATGGGCACCTATGTTGATTCCATGTCTTTGCCATTGGGAATAATGCTGCAATGAATGTGTAAGTTCATGTGTCTTTTTGGCATAATGATTTATTTTCTTTTGTATATATACCCAGTAATAGGACTGCTGGGTAGAATCCTGCTTTTGGTCATGTAAGAGACCTTGGTAGGTCTTCAGGTTGGTAAGATAGTTCTGTTCCATGTGGTCATTCAGGGATCTCCTTTTTTCCATCTTGTTACTCTGCCATCATCTAGGGCTTTGTGATGCTCTGTATCTAGACACTGGAAGATGACAGACTATGGAAGAGTAAGGTTAGGGAGTGGTGGTATGGGCCAGGCTCACAAGTGGCATGTATCACTTCTGTTCACATTTCAATGGAGAGAACTTAAACTGTAGGCCACACATAATCACAAGGAAGGTGAGCTATGTGCCCAAAGAAGGGATAAACAGACTGTAATAGACACTTAGTCATCTTCACCACAGTCATTAAGTTGAAATTGCTTATACCAAATATAATAGGTACAGATAAACATATCAACTGCCTTAGCACCATATTTAACTTCCTATTTATTGTACTACATATGACACACCTATATTTCCCAAACTTGCCTGGTCATAAGAAAAGCTTACTTGTTAAAAATGCAGATTCTTGGGTCCATATAAGGGCTTCTACACCAGACCCATTTAGAGACAGAGCTGTGAATATGAATTTCTTTTTATTTATTTATTTATTTTTTATTATTATACTTTAAGTTCTAGGGTACATGTGCACAACGTGCAGGTTTGCTACATATCTATGCATGTGCCATGTTGGTGTGCTGCACCCATTAACTCATCATTTACATTAGGTATATCTCCTAATGCTATCCCTCCCCACTCCCCCAACCCCACTATAGGCCCTGGTGTGTGATGTTCCCCTTCCTGTGTCCAAGTGTTCTCATTGTTCAATTCCCACCTATGAGTGAGAACATGCAGTGTTTGGTTTTCTGCCCTTGCAATAGCTTGCTGAGAATGGTGGTTTCCAGCTTCATCCATGTCCCTACAAAGGACATGAACTCATCATTTTTTATGGCTGCAGAGTATTCCATAGTGTATATGTGCCACATTTTCTTAATCCAGTCTATAATTGATGGGCATTTGGGTTGGTTCCAAGTCTTTGCTATTGTTAATAGTGCTGCAATAAACATATGTGTGCATGTGTCTTTATAGCAGCATGATTTATAATCCTTTGGGTATATACCCAGTAATGGGATGGCTGGG
>NW_012119265.1:11660764-11670866 GCF_000951035.1 Colobus angolensis palliatus
TCTATTTGATTCTTCTCTCTTTTCTTCTTTATTAGTCTTGCTAGCAGTCTATCAATTTTGTTGATCTTTTCAAAAAACCATCTCCTGGATTCACTGATTTTTTTGAAGGGTTTTTTCTGTCCCTATCTCCTTCAATTCTGCTCTGATCTTAGTTATTTCTTGCCTTCTGTAGCTTTTGAATGTGTTTGCTCTTGATTTTCTAGTTATTTTAATTGTGATGTTAGGGTATCAATTTTAGATCTTTCCAGCTTTCTCTTGTGGGCATTTAGTGCTATAAATTTCCCTCTACAAACTGCTTTAAAAGTGTCCCAGAGTCTGGTATGCTGTGTCTTTTTTCTCATTGGTTTCAAAGAACATCTTTATTTCTGCCTTCATTTCGTTATGTATGCAGTAGTCATTCAGGAGCAGATTGTTCAGTTTCCATGTAGTTGAGCAGTTTTGAGTGAGTTTCTTAATCCTGAGTTCTAGTTTGATTGCACTGTGGTCTGAGAGACAGTTTGTTATAATTTCTCTTCTTTTACATTTGCTGAGAAGTGATTGACTTCCAATTATGTGGTCAATTTTGGAATAAGTGTGATGTGGTGCTGAAAAGAATGTATATTCTGTTGATTTTGGGTAGAGAGTTCTGTAGATGTCTATTAGGTCCGCTTGGTGCAGAGCTGAGTTCAATTCCTGGATATCCTTGTTAACTTTCTCTCTTGTTGATCTGTCTGATGTTGACAGTGTGGTGTTAAAGTCTCCCATTATTATTGTATGGGAGTCTAAGTCTCTTTGTAAGTGTCTAAGGACTTCCTTTATGAATTTGGGTGCTCCTGTATTGGGTACATATATATTTGGGATAGTTAGCTCTTCTTGTTGAATTGATCCCTTTACCATTATGTAATGGCCTTCTTTGTCTCTTTTGATCTTTGTTGGTTTAAAGTCTGTTTTATCAGAGACTAGGATTGCAACCCCTGTTTTTTTTAATTTTCCATTTGCTTGGTAGATCTTCCTCTATCCCTTTATTTTGAGCCTATGTATGTCTCTGCACATGAGATGGGTCTCCTGAATACAGCAAAGTGATGGGTCTTGACTCTTTATCCAATTTGCCAGTCTGTGTCTTTTAATTGGAGCAGTTAGCCCATTTACATTTAAGGTTAATATTGTTATGTGTGAATTTGATCCTGTCATTATGATGTTAGCTGGTTATTTTGCTCGATAGTTGATGCAGTTTCTTCCTAGCATCGATGGTCTTTACAATTTGGCATGTTTTTGCAGTGACTGGTACTGGTTGTTCCTTTCCATGTTTAGTGCTTCCTTCAGGAGCTCTTGTAAGGCAGGCCTGGTGGTGACAAAATCTCTCAGCATTTGCTTGTCTGTAAAGGATTTTATTTCTCCTTCACTTATGAAGCTTAGTTTGGCTGGATATGAAATTCTGGGTTGAAAATTCTTTTGTTTAAGAATGTTGAATATTGGCCCCCACTCTCTTCTGGCTTGTAGAGTTTCTGCCAAGAGATCTGCTGTTAGTCTGATGGGTTTCCCTTTGTGGGTAACCAGACCTTTCTCTCTGGCTGTCCTTAACAATTTTTCCTTCATTTCAACTTTGGTGAATCTGACAATTATGTGTCTTGGAGTTGCTTTTCTCAAGGAGTATCTTTGTGGCATTCTCTGTATTTCCTGAATTTGAATGTTGGCCTGCCTTGCTATCTTGGGGAAGTTCTCCTGCATAATATCCTGCAGAGTGTTTTCCAACTTGGTCCTATTCTCCCCATCACTTTCAGGTACACCAATCAGATGTAGATTTGGTCTTTTCACATAGTCACATATTTCTTGGAGGCTTTGTTCATTTCCTTTTACTCTTTTTTCTCTAAACTTCTCTTCTCGCTTCATTTCATTCATTTGATCTTCAATCACTGACACCCTTTCTTCCAGTTGATCGGATAGGCTACTGAAGATTGTGCATGTGTCACATAGTTCTCATGCCACAGTTTTCAGCTCCATCAGGTCATTTAAGGACTTATCTACACTGGTTATTCTAATTAGCCATTCATGTAATCTTGTTTCAAGGTTTTTAGCTTCTTTGCAATGGGTTCAAACATCCTCCTTTAGCTTGGAGAAGTTTGATCGCCTGAAGTCTTCTTCTCTCAACTCGTCAAAGTCATTCTCCACCCAGTTTTGTTCCGTTGCTGACGAGGAGCTGCGTTCCTTTGGAGGAGAAGATGCACTCTGATTTTTGGAATTTTCAGCTTTCCTGCTCTGGTTTCTCCCCACCTTTGTGGTTTTATCTACCTTTGGTCTTTGATGACGGTTACGTTCAGATGGGGTTTTGGTGTGGATGTCCTTTCTGTTTGTTAGTTTTCCTTCTAACAGTCAGGACCGTCAGCTGCAGGTCTGTTGGAGTTTGCTGGAGGTCCACTCCAGACCCTGTTTGCCTAAGTATCACCAGTGGAGGCTGCAGAACAGCAAATATTGCAGAACGGCAGATGTTGCTGCCTGATCCTTCCTCTGGAAGCTTTGTCTCAGAGGGGCACCCGGCCATGTGAGGTGTCAGTCGGTCCCCTACTGGGAGGTGCCTCCCAGTTAGGCTACTTGGGGGCCAGGGACCCACTTGAAGAGGCAGTCTGTCCATTCTCAGATCTCAAACTCCATGCCAGGAGAACCACTACTCTCTTCAAAGCTGTCAGACAGGGACATTTAAGTCTGCAGAAGTTTCTGCTGCCTTTTGTTCAGCTATAGCTCCTAGTGACGGGAGCTCCAAAGTGACAGGGAGAATGGGACCAAGTTGGAAAACACTCTTCAGGATATTATCCAGGGGAACTTCCCCAACCTAGCAAGGTAGGCCAACATTCAAATTCAGGAAATACAGAGAACACCACAGAGATACTCCTAGAGAAAAGCAACTCCAAGACACATAATTGTCAGATTCACCAAAGCGGGGTGGATTCCACCCAGCTTGAGCTTCTTGGCCACTTTGTTTACCTATTCAAGTGTCAGCAATGGCGGACGCCCCACCCCAAGCCTCACTGCCTCCTTGCAGTTCAATCTCAGACTGCTGTGCTAGCAATGAGTGAGGCTCCGTGGGCATGGGACCCTCCGAGCCAGGTGCGGGATATAATCTCCTGGTGTGCTGTTTGCTAAGACCATTGGAAAAGTACAGTATTAGGGTGGAAATGACCTGATTTTCCAGGTGCCATCTGTCACAGCTTCCCTTGGCTAAGAAAGGGAATTCCCTGACCCCTTGCACTTCCTGGGTGAGGTGATGCCTCACCCTGCTTCGGCTCTCGCTCGGTGGGCTGCACCCACTGTCTGGCATCCACTGTACGACAAGCCCCAGTGAGATGAACCTGGTACCTCGGTTGGAAATGCAGAAATCACCCATCTTCTGTATCGCTCACACTGGGAGCTGCAGACTGGAGCTGTTCCTATTCCGCCATCTTGGAACCTCTGAATATGAATTTCAATAAGCTTCATAGGCATTTCTAATTACGTAGAACTTGTGACACTGCCGTTTTAGAGTTCAAACCCATTTAGGTATCACAAATGTATATAGTTTAAGCTAATGTGACTTAGTAGGTTCAGAAAACCCTTCTTTATGCTGTAAAAGTGCCTATGAATCAAGCCAAAAGGATCAATTCTATATAGTCAACCATCCATCAGTAAAAAGCAATTTAAAAACAGATATGCATGTAAAATTTATTGACTTGGGAGTTTCCAGCAGATTGCATCAAACAGAAAAGGCCTTTATAGCCTCTTGGAAACAGCTATCAAATTCCTAAGTAAGGAACCAGGGTGCTCTCTAAAAAGATCTGTACCCATGGTGGGGACATAGAAAGCCCCTGGAAGAAGGAGAATACAGAAGGCTGAGAACAGAAAGTATTGGGAGAGGGCTGGTGCAAGGTGGGAGGAGAAGCCTCAGGGAGTCAGACTAGAGGCAAGTGGGAATTGTGATGCGTAGCAGTAAGGAGACTAACCTTACCTACCCGAGGGCAGCCATCGGTAGCCAAGTACCAGCTGCTGGGGAAAAGCCTTGAGCTTGGGCATAATCTGCAAAGCTACATACATGTGATTCACTCTGCCTATGAAATAAATAATCAACATGACCATAAGACCTTCAGAGGGTTCACTGAGGGAAATTAGAGAGCACCTGCCCTCATGGGAAGAAACAAAGGAATCTTAAAAAAAAACAGGAAAGAGCCTGGGATCTTTGGGATGGTTTTAATGCAGTTGTGTTTTGAAGCTGTGATTTACTGTTCCACATCCATCCAGCCTGTGATTATGAAATGAACAGTAAACATCTGTTTCCCCTCTGCAAATCCTTCTGTTCTTCTTCATGCTTTGACCTAACATTCGGGGAAAAGGAAAGAAAACAAAAACAGAAAACCAGAAAACTTCTTACAGTACAAGTTCTCTGAGTCCAAAAAGACCTCTACTTAGGTCTTCCTGAAAGAGAAATGCATAAATTTGGGGAGAGGCAGATATTTTGTAACCGGAACTCAGCTACCCTTATCTGGACAGCCAGTTTACAATCACTCTTGCTAACAAGGACCAAGTCTTCCTTTAGTCTCTCCAGCTGTTTTAATACAAACTGGTAAATCAACTGACTACAGATTACCAACAAGAGAGAGAAACAACGCTCTGCATGGCCTGAGCAGAATGCACCACAATGAACAAAATGATTCCTGATCTTTTTGCAGCAGGTTACTTAATTAGCTAACATTAAGTAGCTGAGTATTTACTGTGTGTCCAGCCCTGTGTTGCCTTTGCTATCTTGCTTGAGCCTCACATTATCTCTAGGTAGTAAGTATCCTCATTCCACAGACAAGAAAACTGAAGCTCAGAGAAGTGATATGTCCAACATCACTCAACAAAGAAATGGCAGAATTGGGATTCAAATCTATCAGCTCTGCAAAAGGGGCCCACTCTGATTAAGCTGGGCCCCCTTTCAAAACCTGTTTATCTCCTCTATCATTATTATTTTCTTCATTTACTTAATTTTCCATGGCTTGTCTCTCCCTACAATATACAATTCCTGAAGGCAAGGCTCTTTCTGTCTTGTTAACTTTTATGTCCTCCATACCTGAGAATGAGCCTACAACATAGCAGCCACCCAGAACTGTTTATTGAATGATTGAAGGAATGAATGACATCCAAGAGTCTCAGTCTTAACCAGTGCACTACACTGAAGTTAGCATCCTGTGTGGACACTCAGGATAATTTTCTATGTTGAAATTATTTTATCCTCCCACATGCTGAAAGGATATAATGTAAGCACCATGAGCATACTTTAAAATAGATTATATTGACCTTATTTAAAACTTGTAAAAAAAATTGTTTTCGGCCGGGCGCGGTGGCTCAAGCCTGTAATCCCAGCACTTTGGGAGGCCGAGACGGGTGGATCACGAGGTCAGGAGATCGAGACCATCCTGGTCTACACGGTGAAACCCCGTCTCTACTGAAAAATACAAAAAACTAGCCGGGCGAGATGGCGGGCGCCTGTAATCCCAGCTACTCGGGAGGCTGAGGCAGGAGAATGGCGTGAACCCGGGAGGCGGAGCTTGCAGTGAGCCGAGATCGCGCCACTGCACTCCAGCCTGGGCGACAGAGCGAGACTCCGTCTCAAAAAAAAAAAAAAAAATTGTTTTCTCTGGAAAAGAAAACACCAAAAGGTTTTGCTTCCAGTCAAATTTTAATCTTATGAGTTCTGAGTGATTTAGCTAGGCATAAAGTTGTTTTCCTAATTATATTCAGGATTTCTGTTCTACCTCTATTATATTCTGATGCTATATCCGAGAGGCAAAGGGAAAAACTTAATTAAAGTATGTGCTGCATACATTTTTTCAAATAATGAGATTAATTAAGAGGAAAAATAATAAGCAAGTAATCTCCTTAATATATGCCAGATACAAACCTTCTAAGAATTATGAAGAATGTTCATAAAATGTAACAGTTCATCTCTTAGAAAATACACCAATTTTCAACTGGTATGCTTGCAAGAGATTCAATAACTATGTTCACACTCATTAATAATGGGGCACATTATACTTGTCAAAGTAAGAATTATTAGAAGGGAAGAAAAGGCTACGCTCTCTCTCCTCAGGAGTCCTCCTCTCTGCTCATATTGAATTAGCTTGCACTGGAAGCGCCAAATGCTTTTTTTTTCTCAACTAAAATGAATTTCATATGACATTTACAATAGTTCAAGGTGGTAAATAAGAGCCTTAAGAGTTTTCCATAGTATACACACTTTTAACCAAACTTTTCAAAAGAGACAAAGAGTTGATGCTAAATCTTAAGTGTCAATATTAGGCATAAACTTTGCTGTAGAGATTCTACTCTATTCATTTCATTCATTTATCCTCTTAATAAGTCTCCATACCATGTTCTTTCTTTTGGATAAACTAAATCTGTCAGGCTGGTCAGAGCCATTTTCTTTGCCTCAAGTCTAGCCAAGATGAAGAATGCCTCATTATTATCCTCAGAATAATTACTCTTCATGTATTTCAAGACCTAGAAAATTCTCATCCCTGTCATCCTCAGATGATACACCCAGATCCTTCTCACTCCCCCATAGCTATTTGACCTATCCTTTCCCCCTTTTTTAATGGACAGCTTTTCGTGAATTCACTGCAAGTCAATCACAAATGATTTGCATTTCAAATCTACAGCAAGCACACAGTCACTCTTGCACTTTTTGGTAGGAATAGGTATCTTGTCAACATGGCTAGGTGCAGTCCTGACAGGAGGTAAACTCTAAACAGTCTTTTAGATTACCTCTTTTTCTTTTTTCCCCTGAGTATGCAAGTTAATATAGGTCAACCTAATTAAATGTAGACAACTGAAGTCACCAACATGAGATTACTACATTTCTCTTCTGGCATTTTAATAAATCTCCATTCAATTATCCCAGGTTTATCTACATTATAATATCATGTTAAGGCTTTCAAAAGACAGGATTTCTTTAGACCTAAGAATTAATATCATTGTGGGATCTTCATATAAGTTCAAGAGATCACATGGTACCTAATTAGAAATGCCTATGAAGCTTATTGAAATTCATATTCACAGTTCTGTCTCTAAATGGGTCTGGTTTCAAAGCCCTTATATGGACACAAAAATCTGCGTTTTTAACAAGTAAACTTTTCTTATGACCAGGCAAGTTTGGGAAATATAGGTATGTCATGGCACTTGAAGAGCATGCTTAATCTTGGCTCAACAGTTTTTGATATTTTAGGAGGCATTTTTGTCCCTGTGACTACCATAGATCACTGTGTTTTATAGTAAGGAATATGGCATCATTTTAATAGATAGTCTAGTTTTACTAAGATTTAGTATGCAGTACATTACACCTCATCTTGAGTTACTCTTTTGCTTCATTCATTTCCTACCAGTTAACACATTAAAAGTTTCTTAAGGGTAGTGCACATCAGCCAAACATCCTATTTAGCAACGTCACCAACTGCTACAGATCCAATTCCAGTTTCACAAAAGATACTCTATACCATGGTAATCTAGAACTCAGAAGATTTTCTGGATACAGGAAAAAATCTTAGGCTCTAAGCTATAAACAATCCCTGAGACAACTACAATTGACCACAAGTTATCTTGGAGCCTACTACTTCATCAACTAACCTTAAGTATAGTCATATACACAGCAGAAGAAATGGCTTTGTGTCATCATAAAAGTTTCTATATGTGGTTCCTCAAGTAATTTCCAAAACTCTAACTGATGTCCAAGTGCTGCACTTATGGTAGGAGATGAAGAGTAGAAGAGGGTTAGGATATAGATAAATAGATATATAGCTTCAATGTCACAAGCAGCTAGTAAACTTACCATAGTTTTCCTTTGTGATATCCCTACCGACTCAGCTTTCCTATCTTTCACCATCTCCTGAGCAATTTAGAAGACTGTTCCCTGTGAAATGCGGAAGAGAATTATATTTTATTGGCAGACACTTAGCTCCACTTTTACAGCCAGTATCTAGTTATTCCCATAAACCCTGCAATTAACTCAGAGCCCAGAAAAGAGCACCATGCAGAGCATTTTGAGGGTGAAAAGGGTCAGCCCACAGAAGGATCCATTTGTTCAGTAAAAAATGTTAGCATTTTTCCACTTCTTTGAAAATGGGGACCAGCAACCTTTAAAGAAAGTATCTGATAATGGTGACTTCAGAGGATTTAATGCACTTTTTTTTTTCATTTCATGGTTGTTGAAATCAAGAATCTACTATATCAAGAAAAATTGTTTTTTCTTATTTAGTCTTTTTGCCTTCTTCTATTTCTTTTTTAAAGATTTCTAAACTTTCTTTGGTATGTGCATTAAGAGTTCTCTTTTCTGGCTGGGCATGGTGGCCCACACCTGTAATCCCAGCACTTTGGGGGGCCAAGGCGGGAGGATCACAAGGTCAGGAGATCAAGACCATCCTGGTCAACATGGTGAAACCCTGTCTCTACTAAAAATACAAAAATTAGCTGTGTGTGCTGGTGTACGCCTGTAGTCCCAGCTACTTGGGAGGCTGAGGCACGAGAATCACTTGAACCCAGGAGGCGGAGGTTGCAGTGAGCCAAGATCGCGCCACTGCACTCCAGTCCTGATGATAGAGCGAGACTGCGTCTCAAAAAAAAAAAAAAAGTTCTCTTTTCCTCCCTCTCTGTAGTAGCTCTGTCTGGTGAATTTCTACATGAAGGGGAATGCACATCTCTCAAAGAGAAAAGCAGCAGTACATTAACTTGACGAGCAGCTCCTGATAAGCCAAATTTCATGATAGTACTATTTAAATTTCATCCTTTATTAAGAAATAAAATGACTTAAAATATTTTAATGGTATATATGAGAATCATAGAAATTCAGTTATGGAAATTATGCTGCGATGCAAGGACTAGCATATTTCTTCTTTGGTGAATTAATCAGAGATTCTGAAGAAATAATGCAAGTCTATCCCCAAGCAATGTCTATCAAATCTACAGAAAGATAAAATTGAGTAATATTTTTCTCTGTGATTCTTCAAGGACAAGGTTTTTTTAAGCCCCATTCTTTGTTCCGCTAGGATTCGTTAGTATCCTCTCTTTGGTGCAGACAGTGATCCTCCTCTACTCTATTATTCCCCAAACTTCTGCTCTTTTCTCATTATAATATCAAGTCTCTTAATACCTGAGTGATTAAAAAAAATCTGTACGATAAATCCCATGACACAAATTTACCTATGTAACGAACCTGCACATGTACCTCTGAACTTAAAAGTTAAAAAAAAAAAAAGAATTCTGGTTGGTTACATTAAATAGAAAAAAAAACAAAAACCAACTAAACAAACAAAATTCAGGTCTCAGAAACAAGAAGATTCCATGTAATCTAGGGAGGAAGACAAGCTGAGGAACTACCCAGTGCCAGAAATCCTGGCTGGGCAGCTCCATGTCATTGGCCAGGAGATGTGCTTTCAAGAGAAGGATCTGCCTGGAATCCTGTTCTATTACATCACAGTACGCACCTAACTTAAGGGAGCTGGATATTCTTAGAAAAGATCAAAGTGTTCCCTGGAATACAAAAAACTGCATTTTAACTTGACTTCCCAAACTCCTTCCTCCCTCATACACACTATCCTTCAATGGCTAATGATACAGAAATTCAAAAAGCAAAATGGAATTTTTTACTAAAGAATCTGACACTCTGTTCTATTTCCAAATATCTATGTTGTTCTTGGTCTCTTAAGGCGGTAAGACCCCACAAACTTTCCTACTTCTCCTCTATTGTCTCTCAGCTACATGAGACCCTCTCTAAAACAGCTGCTCGGGCTGGGCACAGTAGCTCACACCTGTAATCCCAGCACTTTGGGAGTCCAAGACAGGGAGATTGTGTGAGTCCAGGAGTTCGAGACCAGCCTGGGCAATATGAGGAGACCCCATCTCTACAAAAAAATTTTAAATGAGCCGGACGTGGTGGTGCATGGTTGTGGTCCTATCTACTTAGGAGGCTGAGGTGGGAGGATTGCTTGAGCCCAGATCGAGGCTGCAATGAGCCATGATCGAGCCACTGATCTGAGCTTGGGCAAAAGAATGAGATTCTGTCTCAAAAAAAAAAAAAAAATTGTGGTATATTGATGTATTAGTCCATTTTCACACTGCTTTAAAG
>NW_012119265.1:11671466-11704948 GCF_000951035.1 Colobus angolensis palliatus
GAGTAGCTGGGACTACAGGCGCCCGCCACCTCGCCCGGCTAATATTTTGTATTTTTAGTAGAGACGGGGTTTCACCGTGGTCTCGATCTCCTGACCTTGTGATCCGCCCGCCTTGGCCTCCCAAAGTGCTGGGGAATGCAACTTTTTAAAAAGCATTTTATTTATTGCCTTCCTCACCTCTGTGTTTCTGGAAAACACAAAGGAGCTAGGGAAGGAAGGACACAGCTCCTCCTCCTCTCAACTCACCTGTCATTGTTGAATGACAAAGGACAAGAAGGAGTCAGAGCAGAGTTTGGGCTCATGAGCAAATCAGTGGACCTTGAGTTTGTTTTTCACAGAATTTAGAGATGCAAGTCATGTGTGAAGATGTTCCGTCCTGGAGGCACTTTCTCCAAGTTTTATCCACTCTGCTGGGTATAGTTGAGAAGCAGGAAATGATGGTCAGCCATCTGGACTATTGGTTCTGGTGGACCTCTTGGTCTAGGAAAGAGGTCCTATTTTCCTCTGTCTCCAAGGCCCCACCCAGCTTCTCTTTGTTGAGCCCCTACTCTTGACAGATGACTCTCCCTTAGTGTTGCAGATCACTTTTCTCTCCTCTTCATCCAAGTTTACATTTACACCTGACATGTTTAACAATTACCCTACTCTCCCATCATCTCAGGATCTACAAGTTGAGTATTGCCCAAAACCCCATTCTCTCATTCCCCTATATCAGTGCTTCTCTTACTGGGAGGTAATTATTATCTGCAGAGTTTCATGGAAAAGTTATGAAATATTCATAGAGGCTAACTTTCATACCTATCTCATTAGTTCAGTGCTGGGAAGGATGTTTTAAATATGAATATCCCAACCTTGAATTTCAAGGGCACCACTGGGAGAAAAAACAGAGAAAGGCAGAGACAGAGATACAAAGACTTCCTCTCTCTTGGTGGTACAAGAAGGAGGGAGATATATTAATACATTCCTCGAGTATTGTTCTCCAATACCCCTACACAAACTCTGCTTTTTCAGATTAGGGTTCAACCTCATCCTAAAAAGATGATGTCAACATGTTTTAATTTTTTTAAAGAAATGATAGTATTATCCATGAAAGTTCTTTAAAAGTTTTTTTAGTCTCTTCATAGTCCAATTTCACTCAATCCTGAGAGCCTCTAAAAATAGCTTGTTGAGCAAATTTATTACCACAACTCACAATCTCTCTCTACTACGTAATTTTACATTGAAACCAGGTACTTAGGAAATAACCTGTCTTCTTGATAGCACAGTGGTCCAGGAGTCCCCAGGCAACTAATGTTTGCTAGCCAAACACTCCCAAGAAATCACAAATTATATAATACACATGAAAGCGTTTGTGTGCTGGAAAGCACTATAAAATGTTATTGTTTCTTATTAATAATAAATCACTTAATGTATTAAGTGTGCCAGGAGTGTAGAATGACATAAGGTGTAATTAGCCACAAGGCACAGCAAAATCCTAAAACCAAAGACATCCTCTTTCCCCAACACTGCATCTCTAAGAATGTAGTTAATCTTTATTTGTTCCTTCACACATGCATAAGCAATATGAATACATGAGTGCCAGAAATAGGGCTCAGAACTGGAGGTCTCTGCTTCATGTACTGTAACTCATGCGCACGGTCTTGTTCCTTTTATGGGTAGAAATGCCTCCGAGCTGTTTGCATTATCTCAGCAGCAGTTGGGGGAGGGGGGATCTGCACAGTCCACATCCCTCAGCCGCAGTACCAGAAGAATCGTTTCTAATCAAGCATGTAAATCCATTTGTATGACCTTAGAAAGAATCCCAATAAGAACGTTTGGATATTAAAACACTCTGTTCTAAAAGACATCATTGTAATTGTACTGTTTACTGTTGATACTATACCTAAAACAATGTATTGTCTAGTGAAAAATCCAGGCCTGCTTTAAACAGAATAGTTAATAAGCACAATGAGTCCCTACTAGGATAGATCTAGAATTTAGTTATTTGGAAGATTTTGTTTGTTTCTTTCCTGATTCCCCCAGCATTCTGACTTTGGAAGTTAACACTCACTCTTACCCCACACTCCCAGTTTGGGAGCCCTGAGCCCAGCCCCTCGCCCCCGTCTCAATTTTGGAAGTGTTTGAGGTCAATCTTCAAGGAAAGCCAGTTTCCTCAGATGTATCCAACTATCACTTAAATCAACTATCATTTATACTTTTTTTTCTTTTTTTTTTTTTTTTAATGGAGTCTTGCTCTGTAGCCCAGGCTGGAGTACAGTGGTATGATCTCGGTTCACTGCAAGCTCCACCTCCCAGGTTTACGCCATTCTCCTGCGTCAACCTCCCGAGTAGCTGGGACTACAGGTGCACGCCACCACACCCGTCTAATTTTTTGTATTTTCAGTAGAGACGGGGTTTCTCGGTGTTAGCCAGGATGGTTTCGATCTCCTGACCTCGTGATCCGTCCGCCTCAGCCTCCCAAAGTGCTGGGATTACAGGCGTGAGCCACCGCACCTGGCCTCATTTATACGTTTTTAAACAATAAAGGTTGGAAGTTGATGCAGGAGAAAAATTTTCCCTTGGAGCAACATAAATTGCCTCCAGCTTTCCAGGAGAGGGTTATATTTGCTATCAAAGAAAAAAGAAAAGAAAGCCATTTATAAACAATCTCATCCCTATTCCCATAAACATTGAAAATCTTTCATTTCTCAAGCAATTTCAACTCTAAAATGCATACTGAGAGTTTCTGAAAACCTATTTGATGTTTTCATCTTTACTTCTGTAAAAATAATAATATCTTATTGAGACTTCTGATATGACCATGATTGTATAAATCCAGTTTTCTTCTCTTCTATTCCTGAAAACTATCCAAAAGAAAAATGAGAAACAAAAACACAAATTGTATTTTCAGTAAAACAAGGACACAGACTCTAAAGTGTTTTGAAAAGGATGCCAAAAAAACAACAGAATTCACAGAAGAGACAACAGTGGGAAGTAGAAGGAAGGACCAGTGGTGTCAGGTCTCAGAAATGTCCCATAAAAATATACTTTGTTTGAAGGTGAGGGACATGCCTGGAGGGGAAAAGGACTACAACCCATGTATATAAAAGAGGTTCAGAAAAGAGATGAATCTTGCAGGTATCAGAAGCCTTCAATAGACCCAGTTCACATCACAGAAGCTAAGGGCTTCAGGAAGAATAATGCAGATCAAGCCATATTTATCTGAAGACATAGTCTCTGTAACAATTGAAAGTATCAGCCTTCTCATGTAAAAAAACCTGCCCAACCAAGAATACCCCTTTGACCCCTTCTCATGACCATTCACAATAGCTTATACAGAAAAATTCACCTCTTTATATAATAATCAATTTTTGAAAGAAACTAGTATTGCACTTAAAGGTGCCAGAAGAAATAAAGGAGGAAAAAATCAGCAAAATTTATTAGCAGATGAGACTCGCTCCCAGGAAAAATAATGCCATATGATAGGTAAATATTGTGAACAAATATTTTGCTATAACTGAGAAAAACATAATGAAACAATTACCTCTATTAAGAAAGAACACAAGGCAAAAATGCAAGAAATCAAGGAGAGATGGCAAGAAATCAAGGAGAGATGGAGAAAGTGGAATGTGGGCTAGCAAAACTTAGGAAAGCACTAGAAGGAAAAATAAAGCCATCAGAGAAATGCAGATAAAATTGGAAACAGACCCTGTAGAAAACACATTAAGGGGTATGAGAATAGAGATATGAAAAGTAAGCCAGATGTAACATAAATAGCTTTAAAGAATTAGAGAGAAAGCTTTAAAGAATTAGAGAGAAAACTATGTATAAAACAATATATAAATAAAATAATATAATATGAATATAATATATAAAATTACATATAAAAGAATAAACAAGGGAAACTCAGCATATGTATAACTAGAGTTCCCAAAGGATAAAAGAATAAAAGCATAGTAACATCATAGACCAGATTTGAATATTGCTCAAGAAAAAAAATATCCTGGAGTGAAAGACATGAATCTACACCTTGAAAAAATTTTGCTAGGATAATTAACCTGGCACAGTCAATGCAAATACAACTCCTAGAAAAGTTAAAGAATGCTAGCTTTAAAGAGACAGGCAAAAAAGATCAAGTCACTTAATGAGATGAAGGGAGTGTATTAGATAGTACTAAGACCTATTCCTAATACTAGAAGATGATGGGGCAATACCTAAAGATAATCCAAAAAAGGAAGTCCAAAATAGTGAGCTAACTATTCTTTTTTTTTTTTTTTAATACAGAGTTTCATTCTTGTTGCCCAGGTTGGAGTGCAGTGGTGCGATCTTGGCGCACTGCAACCTCCTGGGTTCAAGCAATTCTCCCACCTCAACCTGCCGAGTAGCTGGGATTACAGGCGCCTGCCACCACACCCAGCTGATTTTTGTATTTTTAGTAGAGACGGGGTTTCACCATGTTGGCCAGGCTGGTCTCGAACTCCTGGCCTCAGGTGATCCACCCGCCTTGGCCTCCCAAAGTGCTGGGATTACAGGCGTGAGCTACCACGCCCAGCTGAGCTAAGTATTCTTACATTCAGCAAATAATATTTCAAGTAATGGCTACAAACAAACTGTTTTGAATATGCAAGGACTCTAGGAATACTGGTCTCATGGGGATTTCTTGGGAAAATAAACTAATATAAGACAATTTTCAAGCAACAAAGACTGAGGAACCTATAGTAGCAGCACTAGCAGTTAACAGTAAATGTATTTAGCAGTAGAACTAAGACACAACAAATGTAGGTATTAAACTGACAGAACAAAATGTAAGTATAAGAAGTCTTTCCAGTATAAAAATAATACTGGCTGGGCGCAGTGGCTCATGCACGTAATCCCAGCACTTTGAGAGGCCTAGGTGGGTGGATCACTTGAGGTCAGGAGTTCAAGACCAGCCTGGCCAACATGGCAAAACCTCGTCTCTACTAAAAATACAAAAAAAATAGCCAGGCACAGTGGCAGGTGCCTGTAGTCCCAGCTACTTGGGAGGCTGAAGCAGGAGAATCGCTTGAACCCAGGAGGCAGAGGTTGCAGTGAGCCGAGATCGCACCATTGCACTCCAGGCTGGGCAACAAAGTGAGACCCTATCTCAAACAATAATAATAATAATAATACCACCAACAACAATTGGGAATGGAAATAAGAAAGGGGGTGGGGAACAATGGGTACATACACCAGTTGCTTCCTCTGTAGAAACTTGGAAATCAAAGGAACATGTAAAGCTAACAAGTTTAATAATAGAAGTATACATGTGATAAATCCTAAGAAAGATAATACTATTCACTGAGATTGGATAATGGCAAAAAGGGAGTGAAGAGGAGAGAAAGAAATATGTATTTATCATTGTTCATAGTAAGGAAATAATAAATACTCTCTAAAAAATGGAAGAAAAAAGCCATTATATGAAATTAACAATGATGAATTAATACCTAGTACAAAAATGTGAGCATTCCTAAATATCAATGCTATACATACCAGAATATTTATTCTAAATACAGAATATGTAATATGAAAAAATTAAGACCAATCATAACTGTCGTATCAATAACTGTAAATGGCCAAAATTAACCTTTTTTAAAAAAAGTATTTCTTAATGAATTGCAAGGCAAAACCCGGTTTTATGCTGTATACAGAAGACATACCCAAAACTAAATGATTCAGAAAAATATTTGTTAAAAGATAGGCAAAAGTTCATAAGATAAATGCATAAAAGGAAGCAAGGTCTTGACTGTATTATCAAACACAGTAAAGTTCAGATCAAAATGTACCAAAAGAGAAGAGGGCAGTTTATAATGCTAAAGAGTTCAAAACAAAGTGAGAATATAACGTATAACTATCAATGCATGATATAACATAGTATCAATAGTCTGAAAGTAAAATCTAGAAAATATAGAAGAGAAATAGGAAAACACTGGTAAAAGTAATCTTTAGTTCACTTCTCTCAGTCTATGGTAGATCAAGTGGACGCAGACAAAAACTCTCAAAAGAAATATTTCCAGAGAAGAAATAGAGAACGTTGTTAAAGGGCTAACCACTGCCCCCCCGGCAAAAAAAAAAGTACTAATCTCCAAGGGTTCTGTAAGACAACCTACAAATGAAAGTACCAGAACCAGATGATTTTGTAGGAAAATCCTACCAAACCATTTACGTGATATTAGAACTATTCGAGAGCATCATAAAAGAAGGAAAAGTTACAAATTACTTTTGTGAAATAAGTATAACACTAATACCAAAGCCCAACAAAGATTTAACTAAAGAAATCTATAGAATAATCTCATTTTAGAAATATCAATACACGACTACTATATGGCTGATAAAAAAAGAAAAAATTATTAAGAAGTAGAAATATCAATACAAAAGTCATATATAAAATACGACCAAACAGAATTCAGTAGCCAGGTGCAGGAGTTATTCAAAGTGTTTTAAGGATGGTGCAACATCAGAAAATCTGTTAACAAAATTTATCATTTTAGTAGGCCTGAGGAGAAAGATGATATGATCATCTTCATGGAAGATTTTTAAGGCATTAGAAAAATGAATTATTAAAATTTAATTTAAACAACAAAATAGGGAAATGATGGTATGATAGCCTCAATGTTGACCACTGTCAGTTCCTTCCCTCCCTCTATACACAACATGTCCCTCCCTCTATACATCAAGGCATCTATACATCTCCCTCCTCTATATAGCAATAAAAGGAGTTTATTCCTCAACTCTTGAATCTGAGCTGGTCCTATAAGCGTCTTAACCAAAAGAATGCAGAGAAATTGAATGAAGAAAAATCGAAAGGACGCAAAAAGGAACAATACCCTACGATTCATTAAAGCAGATTATAAAATCTCTAATTACAACAGTGTAGGACTGACAAATAAATGCACCAACGGTCCAAACCAGTACTGTATAGAAAGCCGAGACACAGAAAACACAAAGGGGGCTTTGGCAGAAGAAAAGCAAATTATTCAAAAATACTTTGAGACTGCTGGATTTGACAATGATTCTAGCTTAATAACACACTTGACTGGCAAAGATGTAGAAAAATAAACACCAAAGACAGATTTACATGAAGCTAATGAAGATTACGTTTCAGAGCCCCTCATTTGCAGGGGCACTTTCCAAGGTTCTAGAGTGGCTGTAAAAAGGCGCTCACATGGTCATGGATTAATTAATTTGAATTTAGTCACATCGGTATAGGGTTTTGCTGCTTTTATGCCCAGTTAAGTTATTGCTAGCCTTCCTAGGATGGCTTCCAAGAATATTCCTGTGACCTGCCTACCAACTCCCCTAGTGCTGTAGGACAGAGGTTAAGGGCCATAGATTCTATTGTCCTATGAGCATGTCCAGGCACCCAGCACTGGAAGGATAAGTTGCGGAGGTGATAAAAGGCTTGATATGTTTCTCATTCTAAATAAAATATGTGTATACTTTTACACTAACTTTGTATTTCTGTTGTTGGATTATCTTTCTTAAAGAAAACTCATCCATCAGTTGATGGTGGGAATGTAAACTGGAGAGCAAATTTATCAGAATTTCAAACACATACTCTTTTGACCCAACAATCCTTCCTTCTGAAATTTTATCTTACAGCTGTTCTCATACATGTGCAGAATGACTTACAGGCTTGTTCTTGGCAGCATTGCTTGTAATAGCAAACAACTGGAAATAATCCAACGATCTAAGAACAGGGGACTGATTTAGTAAAGGATGACACACTCATAAAATGGAACACCAGGCAATTGTTAAAAATAATGAGGAAGCACTTGAAAAATTGATCAATAAATATCTTATGATAAAGATTTATGTGAAAAAAGTCAAACTACAGAAAAATGTGTATAGTGTGCTTCCATGTGTGTAAAAAAGACTAAAACAGAATAGAAACACAATTGCAATGCACACACACTTTAAAAATCTGAAGAATAAACAAAACACTAACACACCAGTCATCTATTGGAGGTTGTAAACTGGATAAATGAGAAACATGAGTGGGAATTGGACTATTCACTGCATGCATTTATACATTTTTCATGTTTTAACTCATGAATGTTATTATGCATTCACAATTAAGTAATTTTTTAAGGACCTCATGGCAGCATTACCTTCCCAGTTTCTTCCAGAAGCCTTCCAGAGCCCACAGTGAGGATTGCCTGCTTTCCCTACATGCTCTCACGGCTCCTTCTTCTGACCTGTCATAGCACCTATCACACTGTATTATGATGGCCCATTTACTGAGGTGTCTCTTTCCCTAAAATAGAAGTTTCATAAGAGGAACCAAATCTCTAAGCATCTGGCACGGCACCCACTTCATACAAGGTGTACAAAATGCTTGTCAAGAAAAAGTCAATAGGAAATAAGTTATTTCCTTTTAGAAATAAGATGCTCAACACTATTTGCTTAGACAGTACATCTACAAAGTGAGTCCAAATTATTTAGGTCCAAATAAAGAGAAGGGGGAACATTAGTTTGAATTTAACCATGTTAGTATTATGTATTGATTTTCTATTGCTGTATGGCAAACTACCACAATCTTAGCGACTTGAAACAATGCTCATTTATTAGCTCACAGTTCTGTAGATCAGAAGTCCAGCAGGCATGAATAGATTCTCTGCTTAGGATATAATAAGGTCAAAATCAAAGTGGTGGCCAGGTTGGTCTTATCAGGAGTCTCTGGAGAAGAATCTTCTTCTAAGTTTATTCTTTTTGCAGAATTCATATCCTTGGGATTGTAGAGCTGAGGTTCCTGTTTCCTTGCTGGCCATCAGCCAAGCACTGTTCTCAATTTCTAGAGGTCACACACAGTCTTTGACACATGGCCCCCTCCATCTGCAAAGCTATCATTGAAGCACTGCCTTCACAACAGATTCTTCTCCTGTTTTAAATCTCTGATTTTCCCTGATGCTACCAGCCAGAGAAAATCTCTGCTTTTAAAGGGAACATGTGACTAGGTCAGGTTCATCCAGATAATCTCCTTATCTTAAGGGCAGCTGATTGGTAATTTCATTGCATCTGCAAAATCTCCTTTGCCAGGTAACAGTAACATAAACATGGGAGTAATACCAGGGGTCAAGGATCACTGGAGTTATTTTAGAACCATTTCCACCATACCATGTTGACTCTTAACATGTCAACACTAATTATCCCTAAGGAATAGTTGTCCAAATTTAGGCAGCAAAGAATCTTCTCCCTTCTCCACATATTTCTCTCTCCTTTCAATTTCTGGGATTTAATGACCTGAGAACACAAGCTGGCGTGTCTAAAGATTGCCTCAACCACCATTATAGAAAAACAGTGTATGGGAGGGCAGAGTGTGGTGGTCGAAGCAAAGGTATGTGCATGGACAATCCTAAAAATAGTCACAGGAAACTGAACAACAAAAAACGTTTTTATTTAAAAAAAAAAAAAAAACCTGGTAAGTACAATTTCTGTGGGTATCTAAGACTGACCAAGATATAGAAGGAAATTCCCCAGACCCAAGTGGAGTCCTACTGAAAACAGAAATGTTGTCCCTCACATAAAGCCTTTGAAGTTGCCATCAAGTCCACTGACTGTGGCGTTTTCTAGTTTTTCTCCCTATAACTATGTTTAAATGCTTTCCTTCCTTTCTTATTATCTGGCATTATTTGACATGTCTATTCTCTATTTCCCTTTGATTTGACATTGTTCTTCTATATAACAGTACCATCAGAACTAACAGTAGTTCCCACTGCCCAGCATTTATGCCCCCAGTATTCACATGACTGTGCTTCACACCTTCTTCAGAACGCTGCTCAAATGTCACGTTAGCAGCAAGGTCTTCCCTAATCAGGCTGTGTGAAAAGGAGCTACTCTCCACTCATCTTGCCTTATTTTTTCAGTAGAATTTATCACTATCTAATACATTGCACACACATATGTACATACACACAAACACACACACATACACACACACACACACTTCTTTATTATCTATTAAGAAAAGGAGGCCATATCTCTGGCATTTAGAAGAATTCCTGCACTCAATAAATATTTTTTGAGTGAATGAATGGAAGTTCACAAGGGTACAAGGCTTTCACTTTTTTTTTTTTTTTTTTTTTTTTTTTTGAGATGGAGTCTCACTCTGTCACCCAGGCTGGAGTGCAGCTCACTGCAACCTCCACCTCCCAAGTTCAAGCAATTCTCCTGCCTCAGCCTCCCAAGTAGCTGGGACTACAGGCACCCTCCACCATGCCTGGCTAATTTTTGTACTTCTAATAGAGATGAGGTTTCACCATGCTGGCCAGGCTGGTCTCAAACTCCTGACCTCAGGTGATCTGCCTGCCCCGGCCTCCCAAAGTGCTGGGATTACAGGTGTGAGCCACCGCACCCGGCCAAGACTTTCACTTTTAATTATTTTTATATGTTAGTTCTTCCTCAATTCCAACAATAATTTGTATCCATCCGTACCTTTTTCATCAGATTTTATAAGCCCTTTATAGTGGATATAAGAGAGTACTTATGAACAAGCACAGAAAGTTTTACCAGTTCCATAATTCACTAGTGAACGCAACTACCTTGCTCGGTGATATTAACAACTACTCAAATAAAGTGAAATCACTTTCTTTATAACATGTTCTGCTTCAACCATTGTTTTCCTGGTTCCATGGGCAAAGAACTAGTCATGCTTTTGCAAAACTTCACATTACAATAACGTTTTATAGCCATGTTAGGAATGGATGCACACACATGTACAGTGGTCAAAAGATGTGATTTTAAATCAAATATGCACAAATTAAACACTCAGCTCGGTATTGCAGTGGTGACTTGATTTTAGACAAGTCACTTAAACTCTCTAAGCTATTGTTTCCTCATGTATGAAATGAGGATAATAATAGGACTTATTTCACCTAAAACTTATGAGGATTACATAAGCCAATGTATCAGTATATGTAGCAGTGTTGAACAAACCTCAGTGGCTCCTGCTATTGTTAATTTTTGTTCATGTGGGAAAGATACTTGATACAACTTCGTTGTCCTTTTGTAATATCTCATCTCATAGACTATATTTTCTTTGGCTATGCTCAGTTTCCTATATCCAGGGAAGAGTAAATAATACAAAATGCCCATAAACAAAACCAGTGTGGATTAATGTCAGTTGGTTTGGCTCCTAAAACACTGAAATGAGGTTGCAAGTGATGGGGCACACATGTGTGATGGTCTCTTCTTAAGAAGAACAGACAGTCATGAGAGTTGAGTGCTTAGGACACTGGCATGCCTGAGACAGGGGATGATGCAACATGACTTCCTGGGGTCTCTTCCAGACCTACATTTTCTTTTTCTTGGTAAAAGCTCCATACACTATGAGTTTCATCAAATCATTTTCAACTAGAGAATCACAGCTGCCGTCTTCAAGTGAAGTCTTACATTCTTGGGAATTCAGGCATACCTTCTTCCTTTCTGATACGTGAAAAGGTTACTTTTTCACAAGTCCTTCTTAAGTTTAAATTTGGAATAAGAAAGCTGTCTTATTTCCCTAAAAACTGTATCTTGCTGATCCAATATAATCCAAAAGAGGATTCAGATGGTAGCAGAAGGGAGAAAGGTATGCTAGGGTACCTGGGAAGTGGGCAACAAGGAAAACAAGCACAGTCTGTGTCTCAGAGCCACTTCCCTGAATAGCTGTTTAGGAAGTTTGCCAGAATCTAAAGCCAATGCACACGGGTCCCTTGCAGGCAGCTCTTGACCGCACAGTCTATTATCAAAACTCAATAAGCCATAGTTGGTTTAAAATTAAGTCACATTATCATGTTTCCCATACAAGATTGAGAGGCAATAATAAATATGATTTATGCAATCATAATAATTATACCATACAATTCATCCATTTAAAGTCTTTTTTTTTCATCTTTCTTTTTTTTTTTTTTTTTTTTTCTTTTTTGAGACAGGATCTCACTCTGTCACCCAGGCTGGGGTGCAATGGTGCAATCTCAGCTCACTGCGACCTCCATCTCCCAGGCTCAAGCCATCCTCCCAACTCAACCTCCCGAGTAGCTGGGACCAGAGGCATGCACCACCATGCTGGGCTAATTTTTGTGTTTTTGCAGAGATGGGGTTTCACCATGTTGCCCAGGCTGGTACCAAACTCCTGGATTTAAGCAATCCACCTGTCTCAGCCTCCCAAAGTGCTGACATTACAGGCATGAGCCACCACACCCAGCCTCCATCATTCAATAAAGACATATTTTCATGAGTATTCTTAATTCTTCAAAGTTGAGGTGAGTAGCCAAAGGATAGGTGAGGCAATATAAATTGAGGAGAATGTGAGGATCATAGGAAGTGGTATGTAAAAAAAATGGAAAAGTTAGTTGGGAAGGAAAAAAAAAGAGAGAGGGCTTTGTATTCTCAAACAGGGCTCAAGAGCATGGCCTTTGAGCTCATGAAATAAGTAACTTCCTGCCAAATCCTGAGAGACAAAAAGTATATTAGTGGTTTTCAGGGACTGTGAAGGGGCTGAATGGGGAGTAACTGCTCATGGGTACAAGGTTTCTTTTTAGAGTGATTAAAATATTCTGAAATGTATTATGGTGGCGGTTGCACAACTCTGGGATTCTACCCAAAAAACTATTGAATTGCACTTTAAATGGATGAATTGTGTGGTGTGCAAATTATATCCCAATGAAAATACTGAAAAAAATAACTGAAATGGGGAAAAGTAAAGATAGTAATATGATGCCTTTGCTTATGAAAGTTAACCTCAAACTAGATAGTAGCTAACAACTGAAATAATGGGAGAGAAAATTTTATTTCAAATTCTTAGATAAATTCATCAAAGTCCTTAGTTCCTGAAATCACAAACTAGATTTTATTTAATAGCTACAATAACACCTGGCTACCAGGACAAATAACTCTCGAATCTGTCGTCTCCATTCCTACTGTCACTGATTTAGTCGTCCTCTCTTCCGTGGACCATTATACGGTAACAGCCCTTTAACCAGCCTGGCTTCTCCCTTGGGACTCATTCTCCATATTACCACTGGAGAGGTCTTCCAAACAACATAACAACAAATCCAAGCACATCAATCCTCTGATCAATAGCATTCAGCAGCTCCCAACCCTTCCCAGAATAGAGTTAGGAATCTCTTAACAGGCTTAAAATGCCTCCATTTTCTGTGCTCTGACTCCTCTTTTCAACCATATTCCCACCCACCACCCAGCTGAACCCTGGGATTGGACCACACTGCACTGCGTGTCAGTCCCACACTCTCACTTCCATATTTGTGCAAGCCACCTGTTGTGTACAACCGTCATTGTCCCTGAAAAGCTTTAATACACAGCTCAAACTTTACCTCCTTCTTGCAAGCTTCTCTATTTCCCCAGATGTTCTACTGGGTGATTCCTACTGTATGATTCCTTAATTCACCCATGTGTTCTACAAATATTTATTGAGTGGCTTTTGTCGGTTAAGCATATAGTACCTTGTCTGTGCCTTTATTACAGCAGGGTTCACACTGATAGAACTTTGTACATCTCTGCTCCTCCCACTAAACTATGATCCCTCAAGGACAGATATCATGTTCTATTGTTCATCTTTGCATCCCTGCTCCTAATATACTGTCTGATATATTATAGGTACATAACAATGCCTTGGATAAGTGAAAAAAAGGCACTAAAGAGATTATTTGAATATGCTCAACATTACCTACAAATCATCCTTTCACTTTAATATAAAAGACCTGATATAAAAGAGATATGTTTTATTGGCATTAGTAATAGGAATGCCATTTTGTGGTTGTTCAGATCTAAAGCCTTTGGATATGTAACCCACACATGTACACACACATATATGCATATAGACAAATGTAATCATATAGTTTTTCATATTTGAACATGAAAGGATTTAAAACAGATAAAATAAACCATTAACATAATTTTTCTCACTTTTGACTTTTCACATATATTTTTTCCAAAAAATATATATGAATTTGTACTTAAGAAAAGAAAGGTGAAATTCTCTGTCCCCATAGAGCTCCATCCACACTATTATGCAGATAACTGTTTTCTTTAACCACAATTTCTTTGGTAAGCCCTGAACAAACATTCCAATTGTTTGCTAAACATATCCACTGAGGCATGGTGCCCTGTTAAAGAAATTAGTTCCCTCCCTTTTAATTTAAAATATCTATGAACCAGTAAACTCAGAAACATTGTGATCCCAAAATACTATTATGTTTCCTGCCAAGTTTCTTCTGCCTAATCTAAATCTCAGGTTTCTATGCTAAGACGAAAGCATTTTGGTGACTATCTCTTTACTAATATGCCAAACTAAGTTCTCAGGGTTCTTCTTTTGGGACTCTAAATTATCAAAAGGCATATCAAAACTATTACTGGTTCCAGAATGTGATACATTCCACAAGAAAACTCTCCTGGACTCCAGAAAAAAAAAAGACACTATCACAGGGAGGAAAAAAAGGTGAAGAAACAGCTATAGATTAAATGCTATGTTTTAAGCTGATTGGATTCTGATTTTAAAAAGAAAAAAGCTATTAAAGTCATTTTGTAGGCAATTAAGGACATTTTAATATGCAGTGATTTAGATTATATTAAGAAATGAATGTGAATTTTCTTGGTTATGATCATGCTGCTGTGGTTATATAAGAGAGTGCTCTTATTCTTAGGAGATGCTGCTAAAGTATTTATGGGTAAAATGTCACCATGTCTACAATTTACTTTCAAATGGTTCAGGGGGCAAAATATGTGCATATATATGAAAGGAGAAAGTATTTGTGGTAAATTGTTAACATCGTTGAATGTAGATGGGGGTCATAAGGTGTTCCTATAATTCCTTCAACTTTTCAGTATGTTTCAAAATTTTCAAAACAAAAAACTGGAATAAAATCCTCTTTGAAGAAAATATTTTTTAAATAATAACTGTCCCTTATTATTGAAATAGTGTAACACACACTATTTCAAATTGATAATGCCATTTAGTATTAGAGATAAATCTATTGGTCATTCATTATTAACTCCAGAACTGTATTTATATCAGAAAATTGAATTCGCTAATCCTACCATAGAACTTATCAAAAGACTTGAGGTTATAATTATTTTCTCCTAGAGAAGAAATCTCAAAATGTAAGTTTATGACTTTCTGTAATAAATGCTTTTTTGCTTGAACAGGTATTCCCCAGGAGAAAAATGTGCGCATGGAAACACATGGAAGAAATTCTCCTTCCTTAAATACATTTCTTAATTATTTCAATGTTTTAAAAGCAATCATGAACAGGTTTTGTTGTTTTATATTTTTCCACATATAACAAACCTTCCTTTCTACATCCTCTCTTCTTACTCTGACCCTACAGAATTCTCTTTTATGGCCAAGTTCCAAGAGAGGCTACAGGCTCTGTTTCATGTGTCACCTGACAAAGTACCTTTTCTTGGAATACGGTCTCTTCAGTAAAGCCTGCTGTGTAAGCCAGCTATAGTGCTAGATCACCCAGCTGAATGCCTTCTGGAATATTTTTTTTCAGTGTCTGTGTATTAGTACACAGACATTTTCACGCTGCTGATAAAGACATACTCCAGACCAGGCAATTTACAAAAGAAAGAGCCTTAATGGACTTACAGATCCACATGGCTGGGGAGGCCTCACAATCACGGCCAAAGCTGAGGAGGAGCAAGTGCCGTCCTACGTGGACAGTGTTAGGCAAAGACAGAGAGAGCGCGTTTGTGCAGGGAAAGGTCCCCTTTTCAAAACCATCAGCTCTCGTGAGACTCATTAAACACCACAAGAACAGCACGGGAAAAACCTGCCCTCGTGATTCAACCACCTCCCACTGGGTCCCTCCCACAACACGTGGAAATTCCAAATGAGATTTAGGTGGGGACACAGTTAAACCACACCAGTCTGTATGTGGCATGAAATGCTTTCTAGTTGCCGGCAAGTAGTGAAGTGTCCAGAATTCTCTCTTCATGGGAAGAGGCTTGAGACACACACACACGTGCACACACACACACACACACACACACAGAGTTGTCTCTCAATCTTTGTAGGAGGATTGGTTCCAGGACCCTCATAGATACCAAACTCCATGGATGCTCAAGTCTTTGATATCCAATGGTGTAATATTTGCATATAACCTACACACATCCTCCTGTATACTTTAAATCATCTGTAGATTACTTAAAATACTTCATACAGTATAAATTCTTTGCAAATAGTTGTTATACTGTATTGTTTAGGGAATAATGACAAGAAAAAAATATCCTCAGTACAGAGACAATTGTCCCTTTTTCTCTGAATATTTTTGATCCTTGTTGGTTGAATCCATGGACGCAGAACCCAAAGATCTAGAGGGCTGACTTTCTACCGTGCAGAACTTTATTTCAAAGGAACTTGAAGAGACAAAAGAAGATGTTTCATGATACACAGCTTGCCTATAGAAATAAGAGAAAATATGAGCAAGAGAATAAAAAACAATTTCTTACTTTTTAAGAAGGAGCTTGGACCCGTATGAAATAAGATGACATAACCTAGAAAGCATGATCTGACAAAATATTAACCAGTTCAGTTTATTTCATGAGAAAAAAAAAACTTTAAAACTTAACAAGAATAATTTTCTTTTCTTTTTTTTTTTTTTTTTTTTTTTGAGACGGAGTCTTGCTCTGTCGCCCAGGCTGGAGTGCAGTGGCTGGATCTCAGCTCACTGCAACCTCCGCCTCCCGGGTTCACGCCATTCTCCTGCCTCAGCCTCCCGAGTAGCTGGGACCACAGGCGCCGGCCACCTCGCCCGGCTAATTTTTTGTATTTTTAGTAGAGACGGGGTTTCACCGTGTTAGCCAGGATGGTCTCGATCTCCTGACCTCGTGATCCGCCCGTCTCGGCCTCCCAAAGTGCTGGGATTACAGGCTTGAGCCACCGCACCCGGCCTAAGAATAATTTTCTTTAGTTTCCAAAGTACTCTGCACAATACTTGAAATAGTATAAATGTCAGATCAATTGCAGTCCCCAGAAAATTTTTAATTTTAAACATTAAAAAATGTTTGTTCTTGAAAGTCTTTATCATTTCTAAAATCCTCCTAGCTTCCCTCTTAGGCCAAAGCAGGAGACTAGTATGTGGCATACATCCTGTTAGCCGTGACTCAAAAACTCTAACACACATTTGTTGAGTTTCAGTTTAGCTTAAAATTTCATGGTTTCAAAAGGCAATTTCTTCTTCTAGTTTTCCAAATAGTATCCAAATATGGCAGAAACAACAGAAATAGCTGAGAAATTTTGATGAAAATTTAGCTACACATTTGTTTAAAGTTTGATTTTTTATTAATTTCTACTGGATTTGAAAGTTTGACTGAATTAATTGGTGCCGATCGTCAGACTATCTCCATCACACCTGGTCTTGTTATCACAGCACAGCGAGACAAAGGGATTTTTCACACGCTTCTCATTCTTTAGCAAGTACAACTTAGGTGTGAAAGAAATTTTTCTTGCCCCTTAAGCCTCGCTGTTCTCCCACCCTGCTCTGTCCTGCTGGTCCTTCAGCTGCCAAGCATTGGCAAGCTTCAGACCATATTCACCACACTCTGGAGTCACTCTAATGAGTTCGTCTCTTGGCCTTGATTTCCACCAGCAGTAGATCATGGCTTAACATGGCAAATCTTTCACGTAGGGAAAAAATCTTTCTTGATAATTCGTGAGAGATGAGAACAAAAAATTGTACAGTTCAAGTATATTTAGAAAGCTGAAATCAAATTCATTTGAGAAGTACTCTTAGAGGTAGCTACTGTGTTTTGTTAGCTTGTTTATTTGTTTGCTTGCTTCCTTTCCTGGGCCAAAGTGAAAAATGTAGTTCAGACCAGACCACTTTTAGGAAGTCATGTAAACTGTTGAAGCAACAGTCATCATCAGCATGGTATAAAACTAGCTTTTCAAAAATCAGGGTCAGAAGAAAGTCTTGAGCTATGCATTTCATTCTTTTTTCTTTTTTTTTAGACAGGGTCTGGTTCTATCGCCCAAGCTAGAGTGCAGTGGTGCCATCTCAGCTCACTGCAACTTCTGCCTCCCAGGCTCAAGCCATCCTCCCACCTCAGCTCAACCTCCCGAGTAGCTGGGACTATAGGCATACACCACCATGCCCAGATAATTTTTGAATTCTTTTTAGAGATAGGGTCTCACTTTGTTGTCCAGGCTGGTCTCAAACTCCTGAGCTCAAGCCACCTGCCCACCTTGGCCTCCCAAAGTGCTGGGATTATAGGCATGAGCCACCGCACCTGGCCTATGTACTTTCGGTAGTGCATAGGATGGTAAACACAGTCAGCATGGAGCTTATGGAGTCCTGTTCATGCCTCAGGAACTATGAAGGGGATTTTCATATATATCCACACATATTCCTAGGGATCCTGGGAGGTAACTGTGATTTGTGCAATGCTGGAAATGAGGATGATGCAGCTTAATTAAGAAACATGCCCATGGTCACATCATGCTTGAGTGGACAGCAGAGTTGGAACTACATCCCATGCTCATAACCTTAAACCACTCTGCTATATCACACCCTAGGCTGGAAAATGGAGGCCCAACTTAGCATGCAGTCTCTCCAGGTCATTAGACACTGCTGGGACCTATTTGAGTGAATAACAACTCATGTTTTATTTATTTATTTATTTGAAAGGGAGTCTACTCTGTCGCCCAGGCTGGAGTGCAGTGGCACGATCTCAACTCACTGCAACCTCCACCTCCCAGGTTCAAGTGATTCTCCTGCCTCAGCCTCCTGAAGTAGCTGGAACTACAGATGCCCACCACCACGCCTGGCTAATTTTTGTATTTTTAATAGAGACGGGGTTTTGCCATGTTGGCCAGGCTGGTCTGGAACTCCTGACCTCAAGTGATCCACCCGCCTCAGCCTCCCAAAGTGCTGGGATTACAGGCATGAGCCACTGCACCCAGCCAACAACTCATTTTAAAGTAGGAATTGAAATGAGCGTTCAGGCAACAAATTTGGCCCATGTTACAGAGAAACTTTGGGGAGCCCATAGATTTTCTGTGATTCCCTTGTCATTCTAAGAACACTTGAAGACAAGAATCCACATACATGGACTCCTTTGAGAAATTACAGTGGCTTCAAATTGTTTCTGAAAGTTGCTTTGACTAGAACCACTAACTTAGTTATCAGAACCTGCCTTGACTGACCTACTGCACCCGACCTGGGCTTCTTCTCTGCTTCAGGGGCTGAGACAATCATATCAGGGTGCCTTGGCTGCCATTTTTGTGATGGCCACTGCTATCCACTTGCAGGACAGACATACAAGGAAGCAGACTTCTCTTAAGATGGTTAGAGAAAGAGAAAGAGAAGGTTCTTTACCAATCGATGTGTGATATTTTCTGGAATTAAGGGCAGAGAAAAGGGAAGCTTATGAAGTAAGTCAGGGCCAGGTTAAAAGACTAGAGATGAAATTCTGAAGAACCAAAATAAAAACTTGTGTGGATGTTTGAATCCCACTATTTCTAATCCCCAGGAGTAATGGCCCTGACTTGCATTTCCTTTATAAAGTGCCAAAGAATGGTAAGTACTCTGTAAATATGGTAGAATGAGAAAATGAATAATTTAAAACATTGAAAATAGAGCCTTCGAGAAAACCCTTAAGAGGTTGGATTTGTTTAATAGGAAGAAGCAAAGGCTGAGAGGTAATTCGTGATGAAACAAAAATATTAAAAGTTTTAATAATAAGAGTATGTAAATATACTTTCTTTCTGGAATAGCCTAAGTGTAGTTGTATCTACAAGAAAAAAAGTAAAAAATCTCATCCTTTTCAAAGATGCACATTTATTATTGTCATCAAAACCATTAAGTGTTTTTTGGCATGAGATACTACTATATTAGTTGCTATGCAGAGCAATTTGGACTGAAATCCCACATTTCTTTAGGAATTATAGACTCATTCCTGCAGAGGCTGCTGTAGCACAGTATAACAAATGCTTGCTGGTTGATTGATCTCAGAGAAGGGAAAAGAAAAAAGATACAGCTGAAGATGTGTAGGGCTCCAGGCATGAGAAGAGAAATGTGAATAAATGAGAGATAGTGGAATATTTACATTGGATATGTGGTAAAAGTAATAAGGGAAGGAGTGGATGATTGGTACCCAGCAGAAGTTGTCAAAATACAAAAAATAAGCAAGCCCACAAACTATAGGGTCACTTGTTTTATAAACTTGTTACTAAGTCACACGATAGATATTTCATAAATACCTATTATCCTTACAGAACAAGTAACAAAACATAATGAAATCAAGTTATGTCAGGATTTTCCCCCACGAAATTAGGTTTTTCAAAGAAAATTATTCAATTCATTTAATGTAACTAAGACATTTATAATTGTATTCCACTGTATTGCTTTTCCCATTTTTGACAACGGTTCCATGAAACGGCAACTATAATTCACTAAGAATGTGTTCAACAGGGGACTAAGTATCTAAAGCTTTTGGTTTCAAATTCAACCCATGGCGAGTCCTCTCTGAATATTTCCCTTGCTTTCTCCCCAGAGAGCTCAGGAGAAGCAGTGACTAACATAATATATAAATACCAGATAACAAAGACATCCGGAAAGTTCCCTTTGAGGTTACCATCAGTTCTAGAGTGGCTTGCAAAATGCTGCTCAGGGAAAAGTCCAGTGCAGTGGAGGCCACACCATATGCGCATTTATTCCAAGGTCATTGACGTTTACATTTTTGTAATGTGGATTTTAAGCAGGGAGTCAAAAATTCAGTGTCATCCTAAATGTATTGACCATCTGTCCTCTAAGTTTTCTGGGAAAGCAGGACCAAAAATCATTTGCATCCTCCCAAGTCTTCCATAGAGCCATAAATACTCCAGAGGCACAAGAGACAGGGAGAGAGGCAGAGATTACTAATCCCATCAACAACTTGCCAGTTTTATTTTTATATTTTAAATGAATACTTGTTACCCCTGTCTCTGGGCACACATTCAGGAGAATGACTTGCCAATAGTTTCTGGTGGTTTCAAGGGAAGGTTTAAGATTTATTAATACAAAGGAAAGTAAGTACAAGCAAAAGACACTCACATTAACTACCTTTATGTGCTTTCTGCAGCTTTGCAGATGACAGGAACATCAATATCCAGTTAACTTTGCAGAGCAGTTATGTTGTTAAGAGGTTACCAGGAAAAAAAGTGCAGGCTGGCACCAGAGCCAACTGGGAAGTCAGCCTAAGGCCTGCAGGGTATCTGAAGGCGCAAAGCCCCGGCGGCACTGGTTGATCCAGTAGCAAAATGTCAAACTAATTTATATTCAGGCCAGGAGGTTCTATGGACTAAAGAAAAATGAATAAGTAGTATAAGGACACTATTTTTCAAGGCTACATTACCCTCAAGTGAATTAAAAGTTCATTGGTGAAATCATCAATGCCTCTCAAAAATTTTCACCAAATGTAGTGCTTTGGCAGAAAATGACTACAAAGTAAATGCTTTGGTGATAAGTCCAAAGGAAGTTGAGAAACTTGGAGATGGCATGGGAGTGTATCCAAAAATAGAGAGCACAAAATGTCTTTGAAAGTCCATGTTTTAATATCCTTGTGAATTTGGCATTCTACCTCATAATATCACCTTGTTTAAAGTGAAAGTGAAGTGCATATACTTTCTTTCTGGAATAGCCTAAGTGTAGTTGTGTCTAAAAGAAAGAAAAGAATGATAGCTCAAAGATGTAAAATGAAATGGCCACAATTTCTTTGCTACATGCAGTGTTATTGTATAAATGAACAACTGTGGCAAGTGATTAAAAATTAAATGTTCCATTTCCTATTCAGTTTTATAGTTCAAAGATAATCCCACACTTGAGGAGGCAGGAGAATGACTTGAGACCAGGAGTTTGAGACCACCCTGGGCACCATGTAACATAGCAAGACCACATCTCTATTTTAAAATTTTACAAATTAGCCAGGCGTGGTGGTACATGACTGTAGTCCTAGCTACTTGCGGGACTACTGAGGAGGGAGGATCCCTTAAGCCCAGGAGTCTGAGACTGCAGTGAGCTATGGTTGTGCCACTGCACTCCAGGATAACAGAGCAAGACCCTGTCTCAAAAAAGAAAAAAGGGGGCAGGGGGTTTTGTTGGGAGTTGATGTGCAGGAAGACACATTCCTTGTCTGTGCCTCACTGCTCAAACCCACTTGGAGAAGCCTGGCTCGGATGGGAAGGCACACATTGACAATCACCGTAAGTTTCTTTGCCATGATTCTTTTTAAGCCATTCCCCACTCCAATTCTGTGAGAAAAAACTCATAAGCTCTCATCTAAACCAAGCGCCACTGTCAACAGGCCTATACAACTAGTTATTTTAAGGATGGCAGTTCAAAGATGTCAAATAAAATGGTCACAAGTTTTTGCTATGTGCAGTATTTTTATACAAATGAAAAACTCTGGCAAATGATTAAAAATTGAAGGTTCCATTTCCTACTGAATTTTACAGTTCAAATCAATATGTTGTGTCATCCACATCCCCAAATACAAAGAACCCACTGGATTCCAAGGGGCATGACAATGCATATTGTAGGCATAGAAAAGTGGCCAAGTGGTACTTGCACCATCTCATAACTTTTTAAATTGAAATCAAAAACAAATTGAAGAAAATTTCAAAGGGAAAAAAGTGATAAAATACACCTTCAGGCTCTCTCTATCCCCAATCTTAACAAGCCCTTTTAAAAGCCAAAGGGAAAACAAGTATTTTTCCTCATCTGTCTTGAGATAACCCAGCTGGCGTCATTATTAACTGGTGTTTCAATTGGAATGAAGAACCAAAACTAGCTGCTCCTATTCCCATGCTCTTTGGAAAGGCATAAGGATATAAAACTTGACATTTCTTTTTTGTTGGTGTTGAGACAGACTCTTGCTCTGTTGCCCAGGCTAGAGTACAGTGGCATGATCTCAACTCACTGCAACCTCCACCTCCTGGGTTCAAGCGATTCGCCTGCCTAGCCTCCCGAGTAGCTGGGATTACAGGCATCCACCACCAAGCCCGGCTAATTTTTGTATTTTTAGTAGAAACAGGGTTTCCCCATGTTGGCCAGGCTGGTCTCAGACTCCTGACCTCAGGTGATCCACCTACCTCAGCTTCCCGAAGTGCTAGGATTACAGGCATGAGCCACCACGCCTGGCCAAAACCTGACATTTCTAACGCACCAAAGAGGAGTTAACCCCATGACCAACACCATATTTTAAGTCTAAATTGTAAGGACATCCTAAAAAGCATTGCCATGAAACAACTCCTCAGAGAGTGAGGAAGGCTTAACTTGTGACTCCTTTAAACATGTTATGAGTAATACAACAATAGCAGTGACTACTCTGGAATGGTGATCTTTTTTTTTTAATTGGGCTATGAGAGATCATACACTCTCTTCCAAGGCAAGCAGCAGTCATTTATGTAATTGTGCAAAAGGCACTCTTTCTGATGTGATGCCAAAAGATTGACATCATGAAAAGCATACTTTATAGATGGCCTTCTATAACTGACTAACATGAGTTGATTAAACAGTGCATATTCCTACTCAGAACATGTACAACATTCATTTCTGAAACAGATGATTCTATTTACTTCTCATCTTCAGTCTCATTAGTTCCAGCATGAGGATGATAGAGCTCTGACTTCATAGATTTGTTGGGAGGAAGATGTAAGATACAACACACTCAGAAAAAGTTCTTGGCAGTTGGCATATTGCAAGAAGGCAATACATTTCAGCTGCTATTGTTGCTATTATTGTTGTTTGTGAAGCTATTGAGAACATTATCAAAAAAAGGTAATGTTCTGGCTGGGCCACAGTGGCTAATGCCTGTAATCCCAGCACTTTGGGAGGCTGAGGCAGGTGGATCACTTGAGGTCAGGAGTTCGAGACCAGCCTGAGCAACATGGAGAAACACCATCTCTACAAAAATACAAAAACTACAAAAAAAAAAAATTAGCCAGGTGTGGTGGTGCATACCTTTAATCCCAGCTATTTGGAAAGGCTGAGGCAGGAGAATCACTTGAACCCGGGAGGCAAAGGTTGTGGTGAGCCAAGATTGTGCCACTGTACTCTAGCCTGGGCAACAAGAGCAAAACTCTGTCTAAAACAAAACAACAACAAAGGTAATGTTCTGTTGAAAATTATCATCTTTGGAAATTAATAATGGCTACCACTTTTGAACACCCATCAAATCTCAAGCATTACACTAGTGATATTTAGACACATTATCTCTAATCCTTAGAAGAATAGCACAGAAGTATTAAGACACCAATTTCAAAAACAAGAAAACCGAGACTGAAATACATTGAATAATTTGCCCAAGGTCATAGAACCACTTAAAAATTAATTTTCAACAAATAAATAAAGGAGTTCTCAGGTAAACAAAGGCTTAGCTTTGATATCATTATTCTTGTCTCTGATTATGTCTACTCACACATGGGTATTTGTGTGTACATACGTGTGTTCACACACTCCAAAAGCAGCACAGCATATTGAAAACTGTATGAGCTTTGGAGTTCAACAAACATGAATTTACACACAGTACCCAGGGTGTACTGGCTATGTGACTCTCACTGCATATCACTGTCTTTAACTGTAGAAGTTGCTGAATAACTAAAATCCAAACATTCCCTTATCTCCTCCATCATATATTTGGAAATATTAAACCCAAAGTGCTTCCATCTTGTTCTAAAAATCTCTGTAAGCATCCAGGTACTGAAGCAACTTCAACTCTTTCGGTGCTGTTGTGTCTGAGCATCACTACATTTTAGTTATCACATACAAATTCATAAAAAGAGAAAAGAAGTTCAAGATTGTCTTGCTTCATTAAAAAGAAAAGGCAGAAAACACAACTGGCTACATCAATACACAAGGTATACTATTTAAAAATTTTTCTTGGCTGGGTGCAGTGGCTCACACCTGTAATCCTATACTTTAGGAGGCTGAGGAGGCAGGAGAATGACTTGAGGCCAGGAGTTTGAGACCACCCTGGGCACCATGAAACATAGCAACACCCCATATCTATTAAAAATTTAAAAATTAGCCAGGCATAGTGATACATGACTGTAGTCCTAGCTACCTGGCATGGGGCTGAGGAGGGAGGATCATTTAAGGCCAGGAGTTTGAGACTACAGTGAGCTATGATTGTGCCACTGCACTCCAGGATGACAGAGCAAGACCCTGTCTCAAAAAAGAAAAAAAAGGGTTATAACTGTACAAATCTGATCTTAGACCAATGTATAAATCTGGAACTATGATCTCGTTGTTGGTAAATGCTTACAAACTGAAGGATCTGGGACACTCCTAAAATCCTTAACTACCCATAGACGCTACTCAATAGAAGACATTCACAGACACAGTGGCCCAGACCATCAGAGTCATCAGAAGAAGGGGGTGATTAGAGCCCAAACTTTGAATTCACACAGACCTGATTTCTAATCCTGGCTCTGTCACCTATTAACCAAGTAATGAATGTTATTATTAGATGATTTATGACCTTTTCATAAACCCAAAGGAGACTCCATAGTGCAAGGATTCCTGGTGTTTCAAAGACCCAGCTTAGGAGTCTCCTGATTCCCCTCCTCCACCCCAGCTCTCTCCTGGCAACAGCCCAGGTTGCTGGGCCAAGCTCCAGAGAAGGGCACAACCCCATGACTGGTTCCCATCACCTTCTTAACTACTCACTTTCTCCCTCCTCTCTCTCACGTCCTCTCTACTCACCACTCATCTCTAACCCACTACCTTTCACTATAGTATTGGAAATATTTCTCTTTTAAATCTCAGGCCATTTCTTTTCCCTCCCATTTCATGTATAAGTAAACAGCACAACCTACAACAACAACAAAGATAAAAATTAAAAGTCTAGAGTGTCAGGCAAATTGGGCTTAATAATAAGCCGGTGATAATCAAGAGCCTTGTAAGCATCCAGAGGTTTTCTTCAGAATCTCTATAAAAACCACATCATAGGTAAAGCCTGGACTTTGAAACCAGACAAACTGGTGTTCTATTCCCAGCTCCAACTCTTACTGTGTTCTTGGAAAAGTTACAAAATCTGAGACTCTTTTTTTCTTGTACTATTAAAGTAAGAAATTAATGAGCTAATTCACATAAAGCACTTGGTACAGCGCCTACACGGTAAACATGCCATGAATGTTAGCTATTATTCATACGATACTCTCTCTCCTCCTATCTCTTGCACCTTGTTTTTCTTTGACCACTAGGATTGAAATTAAAATTTTCACAATGTTTTCAGTGTAACAGTATGTGGAGTAAGAAAATCTTGTGTTTTGTTATATATTTATAAGAAGTCAGCTTTACTGTGCACTATTGTGAGCTAGCCTAGGAATCTAAATGTAGAAGTGGCAAAGAATGGAGGGTGGGCAGATAAATATATTCCAGGTTTCAAATTCAGCTGGACAAACTAGATCACAACCTGTTTACAGGTTTATGAGAGAGGGCTTTAGAGTCAGCCCTTAGTGGAAATGGGGCTTTAATTCATTAATTCATTAATCCATTTTAACTGTTCCCTACATTCTTACCCAGCTCCATTTTACAGATTTTCAGACAGAATTGAAAGGGGATTCAGAACAAGTCTGGAATCAGAAAGACATGGATCTAGGCTGGGAGGCTTCTAGGAGAGAAAGGAATCTTGGCCTTGATCTTGGGTGAAGAATGAAGAATGGAGTAGCCAGAGCAAAGACTAAGCAAAAGTTGGTAGAAGTGTGTTGAAATAATACACAAGTTTTCTCAGTGCAAACAGTAAGTAGTATGTGGGCTCTTTTGACCCTCAACAAGTCCCTTAAGGAATGAACTTGGAAGAACAGCCTTCTAGAACAGCATCTCCAGTGGTGTTTCCCTGCTCACCAAATGTATCTGAGCTTTCAAAGCATGGAATTTGAAATTAAAACTTTTCTTTTTTGCAGGCTACCCTCTTTTCATCGTTCTTCAGTTTCTACTTTTCTCTTTCCTATAGCCCTATAATCTAGTGTGTTCTAGCGAGTAGGTGAAAAAAATATATACAGAAAAAAATTAAAGAAACTATAATCTTAGAAGAAATGATGGACATTTTCATGGTAAATTCTCTTGTAAGAGACTACTAAGTTTCTATTAGCAAATGCGAACTATCCTTATTCCCACTTATGAAAGTAAATTGTCTCCTTCTCATACTTGAATGTGCCCTTGGGTAGAATAATGATGGGGCGTCATCATGGCTTTTGGTAGGATCTATTTTGCCCTCTTCTCACCTATTGGTTATGTGTGAAATAAGATAAATTCCTCATATAAGGTATAGCCCCTAATAAAGTATTGTATTAGTCTGTTCTCGTGCTGCTAATAAAGACATACCCAAGATTGGGTAATTTAAAAAGAAAAAGAGGTTTAATGAACTGACAGTTCCACTAACTGGGGAGGCCTCACAATCATGGCAGGAGGCGAAAGTCATGTTTTACAAGGCAGCAGGCAAGACAGAGAATAAGAGCCAAGTGAAAAGGGAAACGCCTCATAAAACCATCAGATCTCATGAGACTTATCCACTACCATGAAAACAGTATGGGGGAAACTGACCCATAAATCAATTATCACCCACCGGGTCCCTCTCACAACATGTGGGAATTATGGGAGCTACAATTCAAGATGAGATTTGGGTGGGGACACAGCCAAACCATATCAAGCATCATATTAATAAATTATGACATGGATCTTTGACCAGGTGTGTTAGTCTTGAGTAGTGTATCAAAACATATACATATTTTCTTTTATAATACAGTAATTCTATAAATTCAAATGTGGGCAAGTTTTTGAAAATTTATGTCAAGGTAAATGCAATTAAAAGAAGTGGAACATTTGTAGAGCTAAGGAAATAAAATATTCAAGTTTTGGAACTCCTTGACTTACATGCCTTAAATCTGAGTCAGACTTCCCTAGATACTAGTGTTACGGAAAAAGAATTTGCTCCCTCCCATCCATTCCAGTGCCAGATTTATTATTTATTGCAGCTCTTTTCCCTTTTAGCTCCCTTTGTCATTCTAAGGTATCCAGAAGAGAATTCCATATTTTACTATTTCGAGTAGATTTCAGAGACAGGAAAAATGATGGGAGTTTGGCCCTTAATAGAATGGTCTTTTCTTCTGCAATTATATAAACTCAATACTGATTTATTTTCCTAACATTGCTCTCTTTCCTCTGTTTACCATTCATTTATTTAACAGACATTTATTGGCATGGTAGAGCCACAGAATGAACAAGGCAGACACAGTCCCTTTATCACTACAAGTTACAGGGGTAGTCCTAGCTTCAGATGAAGCTTTAAACATTACTCACACAACATCTTTCAACCCTGCCTTCTCAGGGTTGCTTCTACTCTCAGATAAATTTCTTTTCACAGTTCCCAAATGGCTCCCAGCAGCTCCTGGAGCTACCTCCTTACTTATGCACTACTGGTCAGAAAGAGGAACCATTCCCCACTTTGCCCCATCTCCATCCTCACTCAAAGAAAGGACCTAGAGTTGAGTCCTGTTGGTCCCAGTTGGTCTGACTCGGGTCATGTACCAGTGCCTAAGCAATCAATGTGATCAAGGACGTGGGATATACAACAGATTTAAGCTCATCAGAGCCCATTCTTGCAAACAGTCAGAGCCCACTGCATATGACTGAGAAGCTCAGGGCGCTTTTAGGAAAGAAAAGAAGGCATGAAATTGATGCTGGAAGGAACAAGACACGTCCACTAAAGTCCCTGTCCTTACAGAGCTAAAAGCTTCTAAAGAGTTGGCAGAATAATGGGAACTCACCAACCCTGCACACACATGAATCATTTCTGATAGATGAGGGCTAACAAGTGCATAGTCTTGGGAATCTTCCCATAGCAACAGGATGCAAGCCGAGTGTTCTGTTAAAAACTACCACCAAGCAGCCAGCATATGCGCAACACTGCTGGCCTCTGGCAGCGATTTAGAGGTGAAACTTTTTGTGTCCAATTGGTCTACACCTTGACTCATGCAGTGCGTAAGAATTCACCTTTATTTATAAAGTTCAGGATCTCGGATAAATTTGGCAAGAGCTGCTAAAAGTTCAAGTGTTTGCAAGGATATTAGTTTTCTCATTTAATCATAGTTTAATTTTGATTAACAAGTGGACCTAGTTAGAGAAAACTGAAAATAGCTCCATTTGAACCTCATGTTAGTAGAAATATTCCTTCTCAATCTTGTTTTCCACCTTAAATACCGGATTTATTTCTAAGCTCACATGTTATACCTCATCAATCTAATGCGCTAAGTCAGTGGTTCTCATCCTTGGCCACTTCGGGAGCTTTAAGAAATATCAATACCTAGGTCTCAACCCCAAAATATCATTCAATACCTGAGTATCGATAGATTCTGTTGTAATTGGTCCAGGGTGCAACCAATGTTAAGAACCACTGCTCTCAGTAGAACCATGTTAGAGACAAAGATAACGTCTCCTAGGAAGTGTGTCAAATTTGCACAAGCAACCAATTTAAATGCTGTAGCCGATCAGTTAGGAAACAGTTAAAGTTGACCCAGGATTAAATCAAATTCAGAAATAGGGGGAAATGTTCTCCACATGAACGGCAGGCCACCCATCCGTGCATGCTTTTGCCACAGCTAGACACATCGCCCACATCCCTACTGCTACCACCTGGTCTAAGCCACCATCATTTTCTCCCCGGGCCACTGTAATATGCTCCCAAGCTATAAAATATACAAGCTCTCCAGGCCATTGTCTGCTTACTCCCCTCATTCACTCCACTCCAGCCATATTGACCTTTCTTTTTTCTTTGAGACAGGGCCTCACTCTATCATCCAGGCTGGAGTATAGTGGCCCGATCGTGGCTCACTGCAGCCTTAACCAACCAGGCTCAAGTGATCCTCCCACCTCCCAAGCAGCTGGGACTACAGGCACACGCCACCATGCCCTGCTAATCTTTGTAACTTTTGTAGAGATAGGGTTTTGCCATGTTGCCCAAGCTGGGTCTCAAACTCTGGGGCTCAAGCAATCTGCCCACCTCAGCCTCCCAAAGTGCTGGGATGACAAGCGTGAGCTACCACGCCTGGCCCCACACCTTTCCCATCTCAGGGGCTCAAGCAATCTGCCCACCTCAGCCTCCCAAAGTGCTGGGATGACAAGCGTGAGCTACCGCGCCTGGCCCCACACCTTTCCCATCTCAGGACCTCTGTATGTGTTTTTTCCTCTGCCTAGAATGTCTCACACACACACACACACACACACACACACAAATACACAAGGACTTTTTTCCACTGTGCACAAAAACACTGTGCCTTACACACTCAACTTATTGCTCAGGGCTGAGTTTCCATATCACGTCTTCAAAGCGGGTGTCCCTGACCCCTAATCTACACTGAGCCTCTAGAGGCCGGGTGCAGTGGCTCATGCCTGTAATCCCAGCACTTTGGGAGGCTAAGGTAGGCGGATCACTTGAGGTCAGGAGTTCAAGATCAGCCTGGCCAACATGGAGAAACCTCATCTCTACTAAAAATACAAAAAATTAGCTAGGCATGGTGGCAGGTGCCTGTAATCCCAGCTACTCAGGAGGCTGAGGCAGAAAAATCGCTTAAACCTGAGAGAGAGAGGCTGTAGTGAGCCAAGATTTCGCCATTGCACTCCAGCCTGGGCAAAAAATGAAACTCCGTCTCAAAAATAAATAATTAATTAATTAATTTAAAAAATTAAAGTTAAAAAAAATCAAGTGAGCCTCCTGTTTTACATTCCCTTAGAGTCCTATTTTATATTTTCCTAGCAAGCGGTTATTTGTACAGTATCTGGCTCCCCTTCCAAACTACAAGCTCCCTGAAGGCAAGGATAATTCTGTTTTCCTCACCCATGCATGCCCTCGCACCCAGCTTTGCCCCTGGTCCATAGTAGATTCTCAATAAATAATTATTAAGTGTAAAGAAAAGAAGTACATTTTATTGTACCATTTCCTTAAACTGAAGGACATTGTAAGAAAAAGCTTCTGAAGTATATAGCCATAATTACTCAAGATCACATTTAGGACCTTGTTCACTACATTATTGTAAGTCTTCTCTTTACAAAAACCTGTAGAAAAGAATTTTTCACAATCTCAATTCTAGGAATAGTGTGTTTTTCCTGAAAGAGGAACACCAACCTAAGCTTCAACAAGCTCTCTGTAGACAAACCCAAAGAGAAAGGGGAAGGTGCTGAGCAAGGCACACCCAGTTACTGCTCCCACATTTACCAATCAGATGATTCTCTCACTCCACTGGGGCATTCAAGCCAAGTGTGTTGACCCTAAGTGATTTCCTTCACATGGAAACATCACGTCAAGGGGAAGGAGGTCCTCTCTGCCAAACATCATTGACTTAATAACATTTATTTAGTAAATATTTTATAAGATACAGTCTCTATTCATTTTCTATCACTTCTGTAACAAATTACCACAACTTATTATCTTATAATTTTGGAGGTCAAAAGTCCAAAATGTCACAGTGGCTCACGCCTGTAATCCCAGCACTTTGGGAGGCCAAGGCAGGCTGATCACTTGAGGCCAAGAGTTCAAAACCAGCCTGGTCATCATGGTGAAACCCCATCTCTACTAAAAATACAAAACTTAGTTGGGCATGATGGTGCACGAGAATCACCCAAACCCAGGAGGCAGAGGTTGCAGTGAGCCGAGATCACGCCACTGTACTCCAGCCTGGGCAACAGAGAAAGAATCTGTCTCAAAAAAAAAGTCCAAAATGTGTTTCACTAGACTCAAATCAAGGAGCCAGCAGAGCTGCATTCCTGCAGGCTCCAGGGCAGAATTCATTCCTTGCCTTTCCCAGTGTCTAGAGGCTGCCTACATTCCGTGGCTCATGAGCCCTTCCACAGCACCTCAACCCCTGCTTCTATTCTGACATCATCTTCTCTGACAGGTTCCGGGAATTAGGATGTGGGCATCTTTGGGGGACCATTATTCCACCTACAACAGTTATGTCAAATAATTAGAGGTCTGTGGATAGGCCAAGGTATATATTTAGGATGTGATTAAAACCATATCCAAGAACTATCTACTATCTTCAGCATCCAGTATCATCCATTCAGACCAGTTCATGAATTCAAACAGTTCAGCCCAAAGACATGATATAAAATACTTTTCATCCTGAAAAAGTAGCCCAGGGATATTTTCAAAACTTGGTTTTAACCCCAAGAAAAACATCCTTCCTAATCAATAGTCCTCTAGTGTGCAGCTGTGATGAAAGAAGCTCTTGTTATTCCTCCTGTCTAGAATTTACTACTGTCTTTCTTGTCCCCCAATCCCCCATGCCCCTGACTCTCACTCCTAGCCATCTCCTAATCTTCTCCCTTCGCTCCTCCATGCCTTCCCAAAAAGGCAACAGCATCAGGAAAGGGACATGAAAATGGAATAAGAAATGTCTCTTTTTCCTTTAAGATGGGGTATCATTATGTTGCCCAGACTGTTCTCAAATTCCTGGCGTCAAGCAATCCTCCCACCTCAGCCTTCCCAGTAACTGGGACTACAGACATGAGCCACCACACCTGATAGAAGCATCTCTTAAGAATAGGAACATGAATATGAGATAATTTCTAACAGACAAATTACAAAATTCTCTGTAACTATTTAGGTTGGGATTTGGCTGGATTTTTAGACAATTTTTCTAGCTCTGGATCTGTATAGAAATTGTTTGTATCACTTGCCTACTCTTTCTTTTCTTATAAACTCTTAAAGATGAAGGCCTCTATCATTCTCAAGATCATGCAAGGGGTCATTCAATTTGTCTGTTATCAGTCCTGAGCCTAAGGCTGTCATTTGGACATGCCAACTCCTAATTCCTCCATCTGCTAAAAGTACACTTCCCTGAATGCTTTGAAAGCATATAGGTTTTAGATAATTTTTTTAGAGGCAGGGTCTTACTCTGTCGCCCAGGCTGCAGTGCAATGGTGCAATCATAGCTCACTGTAAGTTCAAACTCCTGGGTTCAATGATTCTCCTGCCTCAACTTCCCAAGTAGCTAGATTTTTCTTAGAGATGAGGTCTCACTACATTGCCCAGACTGTCTCAAACTCCTGGCCTCAAGTGATCCTCCCACCTTGGCCTCCCAAAGTGCTGGGATTGCAGGCATGAGATACTGTGCCTGGCCCCTAGATAAAATTTGAAAGCATTTGCTTAGTTATTTTCCTGTATTCATCTAGGTCACTTCCCCCTCCTTGCCCATGTCTGCTTTCTTCCAGCCATTTCTATTTTTAGGTAGGTCAGCACTTACTGATTTGTAAAGCTACTCCCTTCCTATTGTTTCTAAGATGGTATGACAAAAACAACTAGTTACAAATGCCATACCCCATGGTCAATGAGCAGAAGATCCTTGCCTTGCAGCACAGTCTAAAAGAGAATATTTTTTTGCTGACTGGTAGAGGGTCAACCAATGTGATAGTTAAAAACACACACACACTGCTGGAGTTTGTCTCAGGAGGTATAGTTAATATCCATTTATTTTCACTAATTCTTTTTTTTTTTTTTTTTTTTTT